>NC_044499.1:5483763-5511263 GCF_902362185.1 Chanos chanos
TGAATTTACATTTCAACGCGTTCCTCTTTTGCAAGACTCGATTCAGTCTTCGGTGTTCAGACCTGTAGACTCCCCTGTGACCTAGTTTTGATGTGGCCACTACGTGGCATATAATTGTTTCCTTTTTTCTTTTACACCCTTTTGAATGCTTATTTTTGTGGAATTAGACATCTCTGGCAGATCGTATTATTTTGAATGAAAGGTCAAAAGTAGTAGGGCTGCATGGTGGTGCAGTGGGTAGTGCTGTCGCCTCACAGCAAGAAGGTCTCGGGTTTGATTCCCAGCTGGGCGGCCAGGGTCCTCTCTGTGTGGAGTCTGCACGTGTCGGCATGGGTTTCCTCCCACAGGTTAGGTGAACTGGAGACACTAAATTGCCCCCAGGTATGAATGTGTGTGAGTGTGTTTGCCCTGCGATGGACTGGTGACCTATATACCAGTTAAAATATGTACTTGTATAATGAAGGCCTGCTTATGAATGGCCTTCATGTGAAAAGTTTTATATTACCACTGTCGAGGAGACCCTGTACATGAAAAGTGAGGTGTCAGCTTCCTGTCAGGTGGATCTGTGATTATACTGAGAAATATGAAACATAGACACGACCTATAAATTCATGAATAAAAAAAACATTCTATCTATCTATCTATCTATCTATCTATCTATCTATCTATCTATCTATCTATCTATCTATCTATCTATCTATCTATCTATCTATCTATCTGTCTGTCTGTCTATCTATCTGTCTGTCTATACGTATATAAGATTTAAAAGTAGATCTTAAAGGGCCATGAGTTGAGGATGTATGTCCTGTTCATGATACATCTAATAAAATCCACATGTCTGAACATTCCCAACTGTGATTACTGTGAAACTGTCTCTACAACTCAAAAAAAAAAAAAAGTCTCATTGTCTTCTCCATGGCTGGAAATTGACCCTTTAATGTCTGTGAGTGCTGGTTTTGTTTTAATGGGAAGAGTGAAATGGTAGCCGTTTCTTGAAGAGGACCAGTCAACATCAAGGAATAAGCAGTGTGCTATGCCTTTTTTTTTGTAAGTGGAAAAGTAAATATTTAAAGCAAACAATTCCTGATTTTCAGGTATCAGACAATCCCTGGTCTATAGGGTGTGGTGTGTGGAACCAGAGAGCTGGTTTCACTGAGGATATCATTTAACAGAAGCCATATGGACTAATCCAGAATACCTCTGCATCAGAAGAACTTTGGGGAGAAAAGTCAAACTAAAAGTCAAAAAGGGAGAAACGTCATACTGAAAATGCATTTAGTATGTAAATAATGACTTGCATGTACTCATTTCATAAAGTTACCGTGCGTTTGTCATGCAATTTTGTTGTGGCAAAATAACACCCTTCTGCCAATATTTAGGTTAGCTAACAACTTGACTGGCTGCTGTTCTTGTTCCTAACCAGTGATTGCGAACTGGCTGTTGATTTCAGTTCACAGTGCTGTGCATGATATAATGTCCACATTGGAATAATTATGTCGTCTGCACATTTTAAACGTGCCGTCGTTTATCTGTAAATATTCCAGGGTTCAGGGAGTTTTGTAGTTGTGAAAAGTTTCTCGTTCTAAACCTCTGCAAAGTTATTTGTGACTTAAATTCCGATCTCAGGGTATATTCAGGTGAAAGAGCAGTGTTGGGGCTCTGGGGGGGGTTGCATCGGTCTGATGTAAAACATAAGCCTCACTGAAGCGTCGCGATGAATCAGCGTTTCGCCGCACTGTCTCCAGCGAGCGGAGGGGGAGGCTAGCACTGCTACGGACATCTTTCATAAAACTCACCAGGAGCCCAGAGCACAGTACAGCATAACCAAAGGTTGGAGGCCTTTCCCAATGTCTTTGGAGTAAAAGCCTCTATTACCAGCTCCCCGGCAGGCTACCCCCGAACAACATTACCTCTGCATGTGGCAGAGAAATGCCACAGGCCGCTAGGCACTAGCCCAACAGGGAGTCATTCAGCCCGTCATTGAGTTTTTGCCTTTTGTCTCTGAGGCATTTTAACCACCCATGACTGTATGTGTGACGATTTAATTCCCTCTGAAGTATTCACCATATCTTTTCTTTCTTTCGTTCTTTCTTTCTTTCTTTCTTTCTTTCTTTCTTTCTTTCTTTCTGTCTTTCTGTCTTTCTTTTTTTGAAAATGATTCTTTACTGTATCAGTTTTATCAGAATGATGTTGATTTTAACTGAGGAAAATGGTGCATATGTTTGTTGAATTTTCTTCCTCTCCCGGTCTGCCATCACAGCTGGAGAAACAGCTGTCTCTCAGCAAATAAGTGGAAATCATGCATTTTTTATTTATTTATTTTTTTGGGTGGGGGGTTGGGGGTGGGGGGCAGTATTAGGGTATGTGCTAACATATTGTGGGCATTGATTCTCTCTCTAAGTGATGCTGATGACATGCTTGCATTCATCTTTCATTGAAACAGGTTCAAATAAATGATTTGTTTATTTAGGTGTGTGTTTGTTTTTAATCGCTGACACACGGCTGTAAATGAAAACAAAGCGTTGTGAGTGCTGTAACTGTAATATCAAACGTGTAAATAAGTGTTGATTTCAAACATGGAACACTGGTATTTTAAGTGGTTGTGTCCTGTTTGTTTCATGTCAAGGCATTAATCATCTTGGCTCCATACATCTGTGGGTTCCAAGCTGTTAATAATTCTCATATTCACGGTTGGGCAGAAGTGACTGGTTCTTTTGCCAATCACTTCTGTTCTCTGGCACTGGGTTTCCATCAAATCACCTGAATGATGCTGTTGTCATGTTTGAGCGTAACTCGGAAACCGCACACACACACACACACACATTGTACACATTCACTCTCTGTGTTTCTCACAGTTTTACTGGTGTTTCAGGGTGGGCGTTGGGGGGGGGGGGGGGGGGGGGGGGCAAGTTTTAAAAATGTCCTGTTTTTCAGAGTGTGAGCAAACGTAATGAGATGTATACAAGCTGTGAAGTTCTCATCTCCAACACTTGAGCCCTGGGGACAGCATTCAGCATTGGAAAGTACGGTACACCAAGAGAGAAAAAAAAAACACCAAAAAACACTAAATCTCCAACACTGATCGAGTATTTTGGAGTTATGGGGGACAGAATGGCAGTATATTAATTTTTACGCTGAAGTAAATATATGGGCGGTGGATGGGAAGGGAGGGAAGGAGTTTGTGCCAGAGGAAAAGAGATTTGACTTTCCCTCAGAGAATTTATCAACATAAATTCACCTCCAAATAAAGATAAAGACAAAATTTATATAAGAGAAGGAAAAAAAAAACGGGCTCTCTGCTGTCTCCCTCTCTCTCTCTCTCTCTCTCTCTCCATAACTCTCTCTCTCTCTTTCTCTCTCTCTCTTTTTTAACTGTTCTTCCTGACTCCATGTAGATTCATCTCTGGATCTGTGACAACAACCGGGAGAAGCTAGCCAGCTAGTACAGGATCAAAAGGAACAGGAGACTATCAAGCGTAGATTTAAGAGCTTTGGCACTTATTATTGTGTTCCATGATGTTAAGGCCAGTTCCCAAAATGTAATAAAAGGCATAGCTTTCATATTGGGAATGAGAAGCACAGTGCTGTTAGACTGGTAACAGCAGCCAGCGTGACTCTTTCCACACCCTTGCCTTCTCTTAGCTAGAGTTGAAAAATTAATAATAATGATAAAAAAAGAGTTTTGATTTACATGACTTAATAATTACTCTGTTTTAAGTGAGGAGGTAAGCGCATGAAAGACAAGAAAGCAAGAGCTACGAATGGTATTACTGATTCACATCAAGTTGAGATAACACAAATAAGAGAGAGAGAGAGAGAGAGAGAGAGAGAGAGAGAGAGACAGTAATTCTCTTTTAAATAGTCAAAGTCATACGTCGAAAGGAATGGTGAGAATTGAAATGACTCACTTTAACAAGGAGGCGAAAGGTAATTGAAGGGGTTTCAGTTTAAATCTTTTTGGTCAAGGTCTCTGATCGTTCCAGATGGTCTTATTCTTACAAACTGCATGATAGTACTATTATCATTGAGTGCTTCCACATGTTCTTTATTGATCTTTTGGGTCGATTGGTCCAATTAAGAGACTTTTTTTTGGGGGGGGGGTCAGAGGGTGAGATAGGTGTTGGCAACAAATGGATCTAAAATTACCACAATTAAACTAATCCAGATGGTCAATTGGACTTAACTGACGTTTTTTTTTTCCTTTTTACTCTCACAAATGGATTACTCAGTGGTGATTACAAGGACACGCTTGTGTATAAACGGCATCCGTTCTTGACCGTACTTCGAACCGAAAAAAAAAAAAAGAAGTTGTTCCCATTGTTTCCATTATAGCAAATTGACTTTTAACCTCTCTCTATTTCCATTAACCTGAATTGTCTGGAATTTCATAGATTTTTTTTTTCTTTCATGTAAGAAAATGATGAGTTTTTTTTTTTCTTTTTCATACAGTCTCTCTGAAAGTGAACGCAGGTCATCCAATTGGAGCTTCGGACCGCTGCTGCGGCTGTAAGACACAAAAAGAGTGTGTACATCAAGGCTAACTCTCTCTTACGAGATTATAATCTAGAAAACTAGACAGACCAAGGCCAGTTATCTTTGAGCCTACGTCCATATGTCTCTTTGCGCTGGTGAACGATGAATTAAACTCACATCTGGTGAGGACTGACAGAAGGTTCTAGAGACAGACAACGTGAGTGTACCAATTCTGTTGGTACAACTGACATCCGACTGCTTCTCTCTTTTGGAGAAACAAAACTAGCGCAAGAGGCTAGAGGAAAGTTTGGATGATTATTTTCCATCAGTTCTTCGGTCCTTACACACACACACACACACACACACACACACACACACACACATAAAAACTGGCCCTCCTGCCTCTTAGACAGTCTAGTGCATTGTCACAGTTATTCATTTGGTATAAGTCGAAGCGGATGTTTTCCCTGACTGCACCCTGAGCAGCGTTGCCATGTTTCCGTAATTGCCTTACAGTGACATCCCTTAGGGAGCCATGGTTTGTCAAACTAGGGGTGGGACGGTGGTGGGTGAAGGGGGGGGGGGGGTGGGGTAGGGGCGACTCTGAAGGCGGTGACGCCAAAAGACCCTGAACAAGGACAAGCGGGCTTGGAACATGTCGGGTCCTTGTTTGGGCACAATAAGAGGGAAATTGAATCATTCACAAGGAACCTGGCCTGTTTCAGGGATTAGAGGACTTTTTCTTTTTCGTCCCATTACCCTCAAAGGCAAGCTTAGTCAGAGGCGGAGAATGAGGGGAAGCCCTGTTGGGTGGTTTTCGGCAGGGGCACACCGTGAGGTGAGGGTGGGGATAGTGCTGGGTTTAAGGACGGATTAAATCATCAGGAACTCATCTCTCTCCCTCTCTCTGTCTCTCTCTCTCTCTCTCTCTCTCTCTCTCTCTCTGTCTCGCTCTCTGTTTTTTTTTTCGTCCCCGTCTGAACCCCTGAGTGATGGTATGGCATTTCATAGAACTGCACTGATGTATGAATTACAAGGACATGTATTAACTCTAATCCTACCTCTTGCAGTGTGTACGGGGTCTTGACTGTATGCTTCCTCCATCTGCTGCCTGTTTTGCCAGCTCTTAGTCTAGTTTAGTGTTTCGACATTTTCACTCAAACTACAGCTGGTCCCATCGTAACCCCCAGAAAAATCGGTTTGAAGGACGGTGACGCATATACCCACACATATCACAAAGTGCAGCTCTTTAAGGTCTGAGTAAGGCATGCAGGAAAGAGAAAAAAATAACTCTACTAACAAACCGAGATTATTCACAAACTGTCATTTTGTTTTAAATGAACTGTCTCTGCCATGCTTGGCTCTATAGTTCAATGTGCCAAAGACACATTACCAGAGATATGGATGTCACATGTTGATCATTCAGAAATAAATACATGTGAAATAACAACAGAAATACTGTTGTCAAAACAATTTAATGAAAACATATAAACAAAGAACTGAATAATTGTATTGTATATAAAGATAAAAAGATTTATAATTGTTCAGTGCAAAGTAATGTGATAAATAAAATATTATATAAAGCAATGATGACAATACTTTAGAATTAGGCCACTTAAACTCAAATGAATGATACTTCACATTTGTCATATATGTATGTATATGAGTGGATATATATATATATATATCCACTCCATCAGTCTTTTAGTATAATGAGACAATGTTGTTGTTTTGCTTGAGACAGGTAATAAATCATTCAGACTAATCTAAGGACTGCCGCATACCTCGATGAATTTTCATTCAATTTCACCTTTTAACATATGGTCTGTTTACTAAGCCACCAAAGACAGTACACGAGGTGGCCTCAGTGAACTCTTTTATTACTTTTTTTGTTTTTTTTTTCCCGACAGGGACAACTTTTGATTATCACTTCTTTGGCAGCAATGTACTGCTGTTGAATGTTGGATTAGAAAACACAATTACTCATTGACACAGAGAAAGAGAGAGAGACAGAGAGAGATCCCAGCACTGGTGAATAGAGAGATGAAAAGAAATGAAAAAAGTTCTTTGAAACAACCTCTCTGTCATAAAATTGTCATGAAAATCCATTGTAGTAACAGTCATTGTACCCAAAGAGTGACCAACAAGTAGTACAGAGTGATTTATGAGTCAAAGAGAAAAGTTCTGTTTAGATGTGTTCTCTACAGCCTCTCAAAGCTCTTCCAATAAACTGTACACATGTGCCTTAAAGTTTGGACATTTTCCTGGAAGAAAGGGTAAGGGGAGATGGAGAGAGTGAAAAAAGAGAGATACAGAGAGCCAACGCGCCCATTCTTTCTGAGTAACAGGAACACGTGTGCCAACACCCTGGTACCGAGGGGAAAACTCCGACATTCGTTCTTTCTGAACGGCCAGAGAGCGTGTGAGTCAGTATGACTGGGCCGTGCCGTGGACAGATTTAGGAGGACTGGTCAGCACCAAGAGCTTAAGCCCACAAATGTATAATAAGCTGAAGAAAAGCCGCCCCCCTTCACCCCACCCCCCCCCGCCCCCGACATTCCCTCCCCTGCCCCCCCCCCCCCCCCCCCCCCCCCCCCCCCCCCCCCCCCCCCCCCCCCCCCATCACCATAAGTCTTTACTCACCCAGATCCCACACCGTAAATCACTCCCTGCTTCCCCCCACTGATAAGAGCTTAGGGAGCTGTTTGTGTGGGTTGCTGCTGAGGTGGGGCAGTTAGAGGCCTAGTTTTTTTTTTTATTTTTATGTCTCTGGCAAATTCCGTAGAAATATGGGCCTCCGACCAACTCTTCCCACAACCATATCCCCTGACACGCGCGTGAGACCTCAGCCTAAGAATAAGAATTATCTTTTTCGAATTCAGTGTCAAAAAGCCTCGACCCGGTCTGCAGCATTCTTCTCAGAGTTCAATCTCCCACTCTCATTGTATGTCCCTCCCACCGTGCATCCCAAGACGACGGCGTTTTCATTTGTTTCGGAGAAAAGAGAACAATTTATTGGCATGAAAATGAACCGGAATGTTGAAATGTTCTTGGGGGGAAAAAAAGAAAAAAAATGATCCAACGCTACGGTTTTAGGGGAATGCTCTATTTACAAATATGAAGAGGACAGTAAGTGGTAAAGCTGAGCTTTAATGATGCGGGCTCGCATCGGGGAGGGGAACAGAAAATTTGTGGGCGTGCAGGATACTGTATAACGAGCCGAATTTGAAAGATGTGACCCAGCTGACTTCTCATTTTAGGTGGTAGATACAAGCAATGTGGACAACCATGAGGTCGGTCAGACCTGTGTCTGTGCAATATTTTTGAGGCAATTTCAGAATCTTTGATGTCGATGTTATCATTGTAGCATCTGTCTGGTGCGAGCAGTGCTCGTATGTGTGTTTGTTTGTTTGTGTGTGTGTGCGTGTATGTGTGTGAGTGTGTGAGAGAGAGAGAGAGAGAGAGAGAGAGAGAGAGAGAGAGAGAGAAAGCAAGGGGGGGGGAGAGAGCAAAGGGGGGAGAGAGAGAGAGAGAGAGATAGAGAGAAAGAGAGAGAGAGAGAGGGATGAGAGAGAGATAGTGCTTCAAATTCTTCTGTAAGTGGCACATTTGTTGTTTGGTTTTGTCGAGTGCACCATGGTGCAGTCTGATGTCTTGCCGTATATTTTTCAAATGGTCTGAAACATATGGTTATCAGTCACAAAAAGGTCATTGTCTCACTTTCTCCAGACTGATGGGCACAGCGACAGTGATGGAGCACGCTACGACTGGACAAGCCTCATAGCTCATAGCTTTCTTT
Organism: Chanos chanos; assembly: GCF_902362185.1. Lineage (NCBI taxonomy): Eukaryota > Metazoa > Chordata > Actinopteri > Gonorynchiformes > Chanidae > Chanos > Chanos chanos. Next base: position 5,492,036 of record NC_044499.1, read on the forward strand.
TTTTTTTTTTTCCTTGCTCTCCGCCTTTCAGACTGAGAAGAGAGAAAAACACAGGCCAGTGCATTTAGGACGTAACTGCTCGTGTAATTAATCTTGGTGCCATTAACACCAGGTCTTCCTCTGAACTCAGCCAGGAGCTGAAGCAAGCTTTTTTGGCACTGAGATAGGAGGAGGGAAGATTTGAACTTTACTAAATAAAGATGCTTAGAACAGACATCACAGGACAACCATGCTGTGACGACTATTACCACTGCTGCTACTGTTGTCCCTTCTCTGGCCTCTGCTGCATGAACCACTAATCCTACAAATGCAACCACTGGTACTATGACTATTACCACTACCTACTGCGGTGAACAGAACTATTAGTCTTACAGATAGTAACACTGGTACTACGACTATTACTACCTAACACTATGAGTAGAACTATTAGTCTTACAAAGGCAACCGCTTTTGTTACTTTAGTGACTATTACTACTACAGCTATTACTACTGCTAAATCCTCTAGCACTGTGACAGTTACTACTGCTGTGGGTCCAGGGACTTTCTCCATGACACCACTGCAGCACTTTTACCAATACAGGAACTTCTACTATTGCTAGCACCTGGTGACACTACCAGTACTTCTACTATTAATCATTATAAGCAGGTATCAGCATCAATCATAAGAATGATAAGAACATAAAAAAAAATAAATAAATAAAACTGCTTATTCTGGTTTTAACAGTGAAAAGTGTAGAATACAGAAAACCCCAGCAGTATATTACAAGTAAGCCAACGGGAAAGTTGCATTCATAGCAGCCTGTTCACAGTGAATCATGGCCATGTTTAAGGCCTAACACACTGATGGGTCAAACAGGACAGCGCATTCGCTCCTCCTCAGTAAAAAGCAATAAAAGCCTCTTTTTTCCCTCTATTCTTTTTCTGTTTGCGCGAGCTTGCATTGTCAAAGTCCATGGATGCAGTCAACGGGAAAAATATTTTCATGGTGAGATTTTAGGAGAAGTTAAGGCATTGTCTTTCAGTGATAAGAGAGATCGATATCGAATAATCCAGGGATGTAGAGAAGCTTACTCATAACAGGGTTAGCAAGTTTTCTTGGTGTTATTTCAGTTGAAACTCTGCCTGTCGCATTCTGTACAAGTAGGCTTTCAAGAGTTTTCAACTCAGTGAAAAACACCTTACCTTGAAGGCCACTGAAAACAAAAACACGGTGTGTGAGTCTTTGAATGGTATAGTATCACAAGTTTTTTTTTTCTTTTTTTTTTTTTTTTACTGTATCATAATACATTTTTTTTCTCCTGGGTCGTCCTTCAGTTAGCTAAAATCACATTACCCTTTCATCATGGAAGATGGCTAAACTAATTTTTCAGACACAGTCATTAGTCACTTGATGGTAATTTGAATAGCTTACAGGTGTTACTTTTGGAACTTAACTCAAGCCTAAAAATACCAAAACCGCAACCCACGTGGTTTAGAGCACACATCTGGGATTTGAATATGGACTGCAAAGTTGAATATTCAACTGGTCATCCCTCTTTCCATATGTAGAAACCTGGCACACCTCAGAGTAAATGAGTCTGTAAATTCAAAAAGATATTTAGGCATTTAACTGAAATCTTAAACTTATGTTTCAAAATGAGCCTTTATTGACGGATTAAGTGCTCAACTTATGTCTAAACAAATGGTTTGAATAGAAATATGTACACAGTTTTAAAACTTAGATATGTGTGTTCTTCAACAAATTAAAGGTGCTAACTGTTTAAATGAAATCTCTTCAATTTGGATCACAGAAACCTTAAAAGTTCAGCTTTACACATTTAATCGAGCTTTAAACAGGATTAACCATTTTTATGTCTGTGGCAAAAATTCGCCATTGAATCAACTGACTTCTTAACTTCAACACGGCACAACTGGCATTTTAGAAGTCTATGAGAGAGTCTTAAGACAAACATCTTTCAACACTGAAAATTTCCTCTACAGTAGAGTGACATCACAGGGCAGTGCTAGATAACCTGACAAGACTGAAAGACAGATGGATGTGACCTTGTGGAAGTTGAGGTTCAATCACTGGATATTTGACAGATGTAAAATACCTCCACATCTTCTGCTTGACCAACATTTAGCTCTGAGTTTGACGAATCCAAGTAAACGGTCCACCTTCATCCAGTGGACCTTCGTCACTGTGGACCCCTTGAAAATCGAACGTGTAAAAACTCAAAACTGTTCAAATAATCGTTTGCTCCAATAGCACAAACAAACATCACCAGATTTGAGCAGTACCATTTCTTTTGCCTGTAAATTTCATAAGTTTACAACAAAAGGCTGAGTAAGTGTACGTTTATTTTGCAATATCAGCTTGGTATTTATCAGTAGCTGAACTCAGCAACTCGGCAAGAGTGGAGAATTCCGAGAGTGAATTCTAATTTTCCTTGGAGGAAAAAAGAAAGACAGAAAGAAAGAAAGAAAAAAAGAAAAAAAAAACGCTCAGTCGATGACCCTAGTTTTCTCTCCCTCTTTCTGAAATCAAAACAAGCTGATATTGGGGAGAGACGACCTGTAGTCTTCCTCTCTCTCTCTCTCTCTCTCTCTCTCTCTCTCTCTCTCTCTTTCTCTCTCTCTCGCTCTCTGACTGCACTTCCTCATCTTCAGATAAGAAAGGCAGGAGCTAGAAGCGAGTGAGCTAAGCAGAGAAGAGGTTTCTGTGTTAAGCCAAGATAACAGCAAACCTCCCCCTCCCTTCCAACAAGGGCATCACAGCATCACTTCTCAGGCCTTATCCACACAAGACAGCAGGGCTCTCTGTACTCCTCAGGAAAAAAAAAAAAAAAGACCCACACCAAGGATATATATTTATATAGCTCTCCTTTGGATGTATGAGAGAAAATGCCTTCTCGTCGATATTAAATCGGATCTGAAATCAGCTCTCCAATGCCTTTTTTTTTTTTCTTTCTCGTGTGTTATTGGAGGTTATAGTCATCTAATGGTTTGTTCACGTGACCCAATACCGACAAGAAAAAAAAAAAAAACCTCAAGAAATGAGAAATGGATTCAACATGCCACAAAAACAAAGAAAGAAAGAAAGAAAGAAAGAAAGACGGAACCCCCCCCCCCCCCCCCCCCCCCCCCCCCCCCAAGTTCAGGTTCTGATTCATCCCATTGCAGTTGATGAGATATTTGTGACTAAAGCTATTGGAGAGGAGAAGATGCAAAGGCCACACTACATAGTTTGTCACACTGTCCGCTCTGTTTCACTGTCTCATTGTCCTTTTCAGTGCTGAATGACGTCATCTGATGACAAAGTCCATCAAAGTCCATTAAAAAACCCCCCAAACAAACAAATAAACAAAAACAAGAGTGACACTGAGCTTTTAAAAATGACACCTTTGAGAGATGAAGAATTTGACTTCAGAAGAAGGATACTTGACAGGTTTTGTTTTCAGACAGAGAGAGGATGGCATAGACTAACACACACACACACCCGGGGAATCAAAAGTGTGTAACTCAGGAAGTGAGTTTTGACAGCTCAAAGCCATCCGGAGCTGGAATCACAGCTGGACCGGCGGAAGAATCAGGAAATGCAGCACCGTGGTTTTGTCAAAAATACCATATTTGGAAAGCGGATCCTCCCTTTGCATTCCATTGTGGAAAGAAACTTGTTTTTGATTTTTTTTTATGATTTTAAATGTTTTCTGCTGCACTAATACATGCTCACACACAGATACACGAACACAGACACACACACACACGTGTGTGTGTGTGTCTGTTGATGTGTGTGTGTGTGCGTGCTTTTAGTAATTTACTGTTTTATTTACATACATGTTTAATGTTCTTTGCTGTTTCAATGTCGTCAGTTGTTAAGCAAATGTTCTCATAATGTATCATTCTGCATTTTCTTCATTTTTTAAATTGTTGATATTTTTATGTATACATGTACGTATGCATGTATGTATGTATTTGTGTATTTATCGATTCATTCATGCATACGCAAGATGTAATATACTTAGTGCCAGCGTTATTGTCAGGCATGACTCATCCACGTCTGTGCCGGATTCTTACTCGATCAGAGAAGATAAATCATCACAAAGCTCATTTAATCATGTAATTCATAATTACATATTTACAAAGTCCTGTTCAGTCCAAATGGATCTCATTAAGCTGGATTCTAGACTCAGTCGAGTCAAACGCTGCTATAGAGCCAAATATATGTGCATTTCAATGGACAATCAAGTCATCAATAAATTATATAGCAAATAAAATTCATGAGACCTCATATGACAATAATGAAACGTTGGTTCTTTTGGGAAGGGTTGCATTTTGCCGCGTCTGTTCTGCCTGGGAGTCACGCTTCATGACACGGCGAACCCATCAGAGAACCCTCAAAGGATCAAACAGGGCAACATCTTTGGTTGTTTAATGGAGCCATTCTGCACTAGAATCCCTCTATCAGTCAGAATTGAGGGGAAATAGAGGTAAAAAAAAAAGAGAGAGAGAGAGAGAGAGAGAGAGAGAGAGAGAAAACACATTTAGTTTGACGGAGGGCCAGCAGGCCTGGGTGAGGAAATGCAATCCTGCTTCTTTGGCCTTTTCTCTTTGACCAATAGGGTCATCAGCTGGAACATTAGGCTGGCTATGCCGGGCTGGCCCCAGTCATCTCTCCCATTCTTGTCAATCACCCACTGGAAATCCAGTGTGAAAGGCAGCCAGTGAGGCCCCCCAACCCCTGATGAGAAAACGGCCAAAATGGCTTAAGACCAGATATTCATGTAGACGAGATATTCACCAAGTACCACCAGCTCTTCCGTTACGCAGGCACCTTGTGGGGCGGCTGTGTGGTATATGTTTAATATGCAGAAAATTGGGGAAAACTTATGTGTAGGAAAGACAAAGAGGGGGTGTACATAAAACAACTGTTGTTTGAACTTTGATCCTAAAAATGTACTGCCCCCAATGTTCGACCAGAGAATTTTATTTCACTTCATGACAAATTATTAATGGTCTTACTCATGGATTTATACTAGAGTCACTCAGGTTGTAAGTACGTTGTAATAACATGCAATAACTTACCATATGTTACATCAGAGAAACTAGTATAGATATTGTTTGATTACTGACACGTCTTCCAGGAATACTTTGTTCAGTTTTATTTCTATGGGCAACATGTTACAAGCAACATGGTTTATTAGACTATAAGAAAAACTCTCGCATCGCAGAGTGTGTTTAGCGCTTTGAGACCACATTACATGAAACAGATGGATCCAGACAGAGCCAGTTGATGCTTTCAAGCAATGATACCTGGTCCATATTGGGATGTACCTGTCTTTCAGTCCCATCTGTTAGTGCAGGATAGGGAGAACTCACCCTTGGGTAATTTCTCACTCTGGTGAAAAGGAGCCTGACCCTCAAAACAAAGAAAAAATAGAATGCACTCATATGTGTGTGTGAGTGTGTGTGTGTGTGTAGATATATTTTTTAAAGAGCATCCCTGTCAGAGATAGCTGATCTCTGTAGAAAGGTGAGACTTTTTTTTTTTCTCCTGCTATATAACACAATACCGTTACAGAAGGCATGGGAGAAAATGCCAGAACACCTCCATATGTTCAGTGTCATTTTACCTCGGCATCCAACTCTTACAAGCATATGATAAGCTAGAAAAAAAATAAATGAATAAAAGCCCCCCCCCCCCAAAAAAAAGAAACACAACAACAAACACACCTTTCTGTCTTTTCATTTGCAAAAAAAAGACACATGGATGGACATGGAAGTTTGAGATCCACACTCTTTTTTTTTTTTTTTTTTTTATCCTGTCTAGAGATAAGTTAATAACGTAGGCCATTTACCTGTGTCTGTTTCCGGGAGAGAAAATGTAATTTAGCTAATGGTATCAGCCTCCATTCACTTACGCGTTACACACCGTTCCCTCGCTCCATTTAATTCACTGCGCTATCACTTTCATGTACTCCAGATAGCAAGACAATTAATAAGCTTTAAAATGATGCTATCCAGGGATTTGTGAATAGGAATTAAACCTGTCCTTGAATGTGGGGATTCGACAAGCCCAGAGCATTAGTGTTCACATTTGCATTTAGCCTTGACTGAACAATGACTCTTTCGTTACAGACGGATTTAGGTTTGTCACAAAGGTTACGACGTTACGAAAGCGTGTTGTTTCCACGCGAGCCATGTAGCAGGATGCTGCAACATTCAGTCAGTCTAATTTAAGATCTGCACATGTTTTATAATAAACGATCTTTAAAACACTTGGAGAGGTGAACAATCAATTAATGAATTGATCATTTACGTGTAAACCTTATAATACCATTTGTCATTCATGACTGATGTAAAAGATGAGTAATAGACCCACAGACCCAGAAACAAAGGAACTGGTTGTCACATACATTCATACACACATGCTAAATTAGACACAGCCTTCATGAATACCTCTCTCTCTCTCTCTCTCTCTCTTTCTCTCTGCGCTCGGAAAAGCTCTTATCAGTTTGTGCTATACTGTGTGCTTTCTTCGAGTTATTGATCTCTAGTCAATGTTTTGTTGCTATTCTAGCAGAGCGATTGATTGATGTCAAAGACATTGTTGGTTATAAATGGCTTTGGGTCGGCTCTTCTGTAGAAGTCAAATCATATGTTCCTCTAGTTTCTCCAGTGAGCCTCCCTCAGATGAACCAGGTTGTCTACTCCTCCATCAGCCTTCCCCTGTTACTGCGAGATTATATGCATCCCCCCCCCCCCCCCCCTTCAGCTTCAGTGAAATAGAGCTGCCTGCCATTCAGGTGTTTATCAGGAGGGAATCAGGTGTTCAGGGTGTGGGCTGGATCAACCGACACTTGTTCTTTCAGTTCACTTCCACCTGTTCAAAACTACAATGTCACATGGGGAGATCCACACAAGTCACCAGTGACATCTTAGTGAACCCCACAGACACACACACGCACACGCACACACACGCACACACATGCACACGCACACACACGCACACGCACACACACACTCTCACACACACACACACACACACACACACACACACATGCACACATGCACAAGCACACGCACTCACACGCACACACACACACACACACACACACCAACATATGCCTAACATTTCCAACCAGTCCTTGCTTTTAAAATGTTCTCGTTTTGCTGGGTCCAAGGAGGTAGCTTTTGACATTAGCATATGTCAGGCTTTTAAGCCTGGGAGCAACCACACAAAAAGCTCTTAAATTTGTAGTCAGTGGAACAGTTTGGGCTTCATATACACAGGTGAAATAACTGTGCCACCCTGAAAAGGGTTCAGTGACATCATAAAACATTGTCCTCTTGCACCGTTACAAAGCCCTGCTTATTGAGAGGGCCTGATCTTAGATTAGAATTCATTACATAATAGCTTTTGATGAAAATGCCACTCCATTTTGTAAGAGATGAATTCTAAATGTAATCATTTTGCAAAGCATGGTGCATGGTGATACCTCAAAAAAACCCAAACAACCGAAAAACAAAACAAAACAAAACAAAACAAAACAAACAAAAAACAAATCAGCCCAAACCAAAACAAACACACACACACACACACACACATATATATGTAAAACACAGAGACCTTTCCAGATTTCCAGCTTTTTTGAACATATTAGTCATTAGCCTCATTCCTCTCCAATCCATTGTAGAGATGTTCTCTGTTTTTTTTGTTTTTTTTTGCTGTAGAAACTAGTGACCATCTCTGGATGGTACAATTATCCACAACAGATGATGGTGTTTGCTCGTCTCTCACGAACACGACCACACAATGGAGACTGATGGCGGAGGTCCCACTTTGCTTTGCATGGGGAAACTCAACAGCATCTCTTTCTCCTTCACACACCAGGACGACAGCACTTCAGATAATACACTCAGAACCTCCACACACACACACAAAAAAAAGCTCTCCGATCTGCCTCCTGTTGACAAGGCCTTTTCAGCTGGCATTACCATTCTAACAGCTGGAGAATGGTTGAGGTTCAGATGAGAGAGACAATGCAGAGGACATAAAATAACCCCCGATTAGAGGCTGGCTGTCTGAGTGATGCTCGGGGAAAAACAGAACAGAATGAAAGAGGGATAAATTGAAAATGTGAAGAAACACATTAGCTTTTCTGATGGTTCCATATCACTGCATTTATAGCATACAATGCCACATTGGCTTGAGAGAATGATAGTGTGTCATTACAATGGGCTTTTTACGCTTCTGTAGTAACAACACCATAATACATTATTGCTTCATAGAGTACACAAGATGCAGTGTAGCTAGCAGCTTGTCTAAGTCATTCTCAATGAGCCTACTGTTACATCTGGAAATGGAAAGTGGAGCCAAAGCTGTAATTCCAACATGATAAATAACTCTCTCTCTCTCTCTCTCTCTCTCTCTCTCTGTCTCTCTCTCTCTCCCTCGCTCTGTCTGTCTGTGTCTCTCTCTCTCTCTCTCTCTCTATCTCTCTCTCACGCTCTCTCTCTCTCTCTCTCTCTGTCTCTCTGTCTGTCTGTCTGTCTCTCTCTCTCTCTCTCTCTCTCTCTCTCTCCCCCTCTCGCTCTCTCTCTCTCTCTCTGTCTCTCTCTCTCTTTCTCTCTCTCACTCTCTCTCTCTCTCTATTTCTCTCTCTCTCTCTCTCTATTTCTCTCTCTCTCTCTCTCTCTCTCTCACACACACACACACTCTCACTTATTCACACACACACACAAATTCCCAGTTGGTTTAGTTCATGCCAATGGGGAACTGGCCACTTTGCAGGCCCAGAGGAGAAGCCTTGGGCAGAAAACAGAGGGCCAAAGATGTGCCGAGGGAGGGGTCCCATATGGCAACGTTTTATTAAAACATGGCCTTTAAAGGAACAATCACTCAACCATAGGCAGTACTTTAGATACTGCAGGGTTTGGAGTCGATCTGCAAGGTCACTGGACCTCAGAGATTCACGCACAGTACATAACCTTTCAACTGCAGATACATACAGAACACATTTTTTTTTTTTTTGTCAATACATAATGAAAAAAAAAAAACTCCCTGAAACATATCAGATATCCCATATGTTTGAAATTGTCCAACTTTTTTTATTAAATTCCCTCCTGCAAAGATGGACTGGCCAAAATATGCACTAGCCGAAATATGAAAATCATAGATAAACATTTGACATCTTTTTGTTCTTTTCTTCTTTTTTATTCAGCCCCATTTGCACTACAGGTTTGATTCTCCATCATATTAAATGAACATTTTTGTTATGTCCATAACGTAGTGTACTTTATATAATTAAAGAATCTGTGTAATAATGTTGGACTATGTGCTGTTGTATGCCTTAGAATGGTCTGGCATTCACTATGGTTCCTTTCACAGCGGTTTGTTCAGGCTGTAGGAAATCTGAAGCCAAGAAAGAATCGGCAGCATGTAGCTCTTCAGCTCCTTCTGTTTCATCCGGAGAAAAAGGTGTAGAAGGCCGCCGATGTTATTTTGAACTTTCGTCCTTGAGTTTGCTTAGCAACTGCGTTATCCAATAAACAAAAACAAGTGCTGAAGGGGTGAATGCTCACATTTTAAATTACAGGAGGTTGACTCCTTTTTCGTTCTACCGATTTGTACATGGTTTTAACCCACGGCACACAACATGAACTGCGCCCCCCCCCCCCTCCCCAGCTGTTGTGCGCTATTTGTCACCTACTCTCTGCCTACTCATGCCAATACACCATAAACAAGAGCTCTTCAAGGACTGTGGTGCTGGAAATTACATTTAATTATTTAACCTCTCTTTACCGTTGTAAAGATTCTAATGCTCAGATGTACAAAACTGTACTCATGGCTGTTGAAATATCAGTCCTGCTAAGCTACGAGGAGGGAGCTTATCCAGGTTTCTAGCATTTAGTCAAACCGTCTTCAGCTAGGCAGAGTTAGACAGATGGAATCTGGATCACGTGAAATGTTAATGTGAATGTGAAAGGCAGAAATGTTAAGCCATGCAAGTTGAACCCTTGATACCATGCTTAAAAACACTCTACAAAAATAATGCAAGAAAAGCCCAAGAAACTAAAAAGGTCATGCCAGATCTCTTAAAATAATTAAGGGCTATAGGCTTGAATTCTCAGAAAGTCGGACAGAATGTTCCATTAAACTAATGAGAGGTTAAACATACGAAGCATAAAGTAGCATGTCATATGCTCCAGACACATAATGTTCAAACAGATAGTAGATATAAAAAATAACCCAGTATAACAGAAGAGCAGTTTAGTGAGATGGGAGTAAAGTAGTTGTAGTCGAATTGTGAAGCATAAAAATGAAAAGAGAACAAACCGTCACAGACTGTAAGACTTCCCCAGTAATCAACAGGTTGGATAGAGACAAAAATGTTCACCAGCCATTTTTCATGGAAGTCCAAGTCAAGCCTCAAGTCTTTGAGTTATATTCTGACTCAAATCTCAAGTCTCTCAGACACAATTTATCTCAAGTCTCAAAGTCTTGGAGGGATAGGTCTTTTTTTTTTCTTTTTTTTTTTTTTTTGCATGGCAACACAGTTCCACCCTAGTCATTTCTAGGGAAACCAAACACATATCTCTCAATAAGCTCTGCATCACATATCAGAAAATAAAACAGACAATTTTTAATAAATAATACATTTAAATTTAAAAAATAATACAGACATATATGTACATACATACACATGTACATAAAATAACAGACATAAGAACTAAACTCTGCCAGATTATAGTACTAATACATTATAAGCATGCATCTGAATACATACACCACAAAAAAAAAATCTTTTCATGTTGTTTGTATTTTTTCACTGTAGCTTTTTATATGGACCCCTTCAAAGCTTGCTGGGGTCAGATGACCCAAAGCGCAGCCATCACCAATGCCATGCATACGCTATACTCCTCCTCTCCTCCTCAGAAAGGATGTCGCAGAAAGGACAACTGCCAAACAACCGTGCTCAGTGTGACAGATGAACCAGGAAAGTTCAAAATAAATAAAGAAATAAAAATAAAAAAAAAACTCGCTGTGAATACCGCCCAAGGAAGAAAAGCAAAGAGAGCAACATCAAGTGTACTAGATGTGGGAAGATAATGTGCAAAGAACATTCCGAGAATTTGCATTAAAGGCTAGAATTGATGTTGAAGTCTACTGCGCTGCTACATCACTATTCGTTGGCTTAGCCCGTCATGATTCTGACAAAACTGGCCTTTACTTAGTGTTTTTTTTTTTTTTTTTTTCTTAAGTGACGTCAGTATGAACTAAATTTTACAGCAGTAGAAATGTTGTTTTTTTTTTTTTTTCATTTTAAAATCTGAACACACTTTCTAAGCCTTCAGACCACACCACTCAGACAGTCCTGTGCATTATTGTTATTATTTATGAGGAGTGCGCGGTTCAGAGATGATGAAACTGTCATCAGGAGGCAGCTTACTAAATTTGTAATTGTAATTTAGTTTACAATGTGAACAACAAAAGTGCAACCCTAGAGCTTCATTACTGTGTGTTACAGTCAGAAATGAACTTGGGTTTTATTATAAAGAAATGAACTGAACATGCCTGATGTCAGGAAAAATATGGCTATTTATCATAGCTCAGTTTAGCTGTATATATCTTGATTTAATTTAGCTATATGCTACATCTAATTAAATTAAGCTAAGTAAAGCTAACTTAATCCTATATTTAACGTAACCTAATTTAGCTTAATGTAATTTTGCTATGGCTATAAACTATAGATAAATTAAAGCTCAGTTATCTTTGAGTGGGTGATACTGCAGAAGCTTCAGCGAGATCATAAATAACTGTGCTATGAGTTTACGGAAATACTCAAAGTACGCTTAATAACAGTGCTAAATGATAGAAAACACATATGTTGTTACAGTGTTTGTATTAGACTTTTCCTTTGAAAAGTGCCACCTTCCGCTCTGAAAACAGGAAAGCTTTTCAGTGCATAAAAACCCGTACCTGCACATTTTCACAGCCATCGAAGCCGCGTCGTATTTCCTATTTACGGCCACCCACACAAATTATTATTATTATTATTATTATTTTATTTTTTTTACAATTTGAAAATTGAATTTAAATCACACCGGCAAACAGCTTCCGGCAAAGCGACGTTTTATGCAAATTATAATAAATGTTACAATATGATCAACGCTGAATAATTACACAGTAACTGGAAAAGTTTCTAAGACCGTACTTGGTTCGATGGGCTTTTGAAAAACAAGCAGAACCCTTCTGTTCCTCACTTTCCAGCTTTTCTTCTCTGTTTGTGCACCATTCCGTGCACATCTGTCGAGGGCTCCCCGAGTGTACTGATGGATAAATGTGTAATTAACGTTTCTCTTTTCTTTTTGTAGCTCTTTTCTTTTTGTAGATGCTTTGAACCCGAGCGTCCTGTAATGAAAACTCACGATGGTGATCCCACTCCCGTACGGGGAGCAGTGTGGCAGTTTACACTCGCATACTCATTACCAATCTACGGTTAAACACATCTGGTGTGAAAAACACTTCCTGACGTAGACTTTGGAATAATTTGACATCAACGTACTCATTTTAGAATCGTCAGTGATCAACTGTGACGTTTTGATCTATGACTGCTCCTCTCTGGTGGAGTCATTCACTGATCCAAGAACTTGATTCAAGTAATTTTGCTTCAAATGATGCACTCTGTAGCCCCTGTACACGTGTCCACAGTCTCACCACAGTTTCTTTGAACAGTCAGGATAGATTGTGAGACGAAATAAGCAGATATAACCTACTGAAACAAACGTAAAAGGTCCATCTTAAAACGTAACCCTTACATAACCGCCAAACCTAAACTGGTGCACACTTTTTTTCTTTTTTTTTTTACAGGGCCATTGCTGCAGGGGCCATTACTTTTTAATCTTAATTAAGGCCGTTTGAAGCGGCATCCTACCTGAGTATTGACAGATAGATTACCATGACAATAGCAAAAACCTGTGTCTGGGGGATTCTGTGGCCGTGTCCTGCACAAAGGATCGGCAGGACGTCATTCAGGTCCTCTGTCTGTGTGCTCTGTTCACAACCCCTGAGAGATGTCTGGGCCTCTGGAAATGCTTCCCACTCACTCTCATGGCCTTGCTCTGCCCCCCTGCTACCCCTTATCCCCCCCAACCCTGCCCTCGCTCCTCCATCCCCCAAAAAAACCCTGCCACCTCTTCTTTCCCCCCTCAGCTCAGATTAAGCCTCCCTCCCTCCCTCCCTCCCTCGCTCCCTCTTTTTTCATAGCCCTCCGCCGCTCCACCTCCATGCCCTGGAACTTTAAGAATAACCTCCTCCCACCTCCTTCCACCATCTCTTTTTTCCCCCTTCTTCTCCTGACTCCACTCCCTCCGAGCAACCACCCACCCCCCCAACAGACCACCCCCCCCCTCCTCCTGTGACTCCTCAGCTTTGATCTCAAAGGGCGGTGTGGTTCAGTAGCTGGCAGTCACAACCCTCTTCCCCTGTTCCACATGGTAAAGCCTGCCCACTCATGTGGCTTGTGAAGGCTGTGCCTTTGTTAACCCCTTGTGCTGGCTGGTTGCTTGGTAACGCACGCTCGCTGACGGTCCGACAGAGCATGGGAGAGGGAGAACTTTGCGGCTGCTGATTGATGGCTGCTATATATACACGACGTGAAAATGAAATGGGGAGTGAGTTAAGAAATGTGAAAACTAAATGAAAAAAAACCCCAGACACCCTGAAGACCCCTTACATGGCTTAATAAACTCAGTTATTTGCGGAAGAGAGAGAGACAGGGAGAGAGAGACAACTGATTTCATCTGTTGTATCTTTGAACCCTTGCCTTTATGACATTTCGAGAGCAGACGCGTCTGTATTGTGCGCATATGTGCATGTTTGGTTCATAAAATATAGCCCCGTTTTCATTCATTTTGCTCTTCAGTAGGGTCCTTAGGCCAAGAGGCAGATGTAACTTTGATATCGGATAAATTTCCCTCTCAGTCAGAATTTCTGTTTGATATCAGAGATGCAGAGGAGTATTAGCGGATGAGTTAAACTGTGAAGTCAGCTGCCAGTCTCTTTTTATCTCTCATTTATGACTGTTATGCATTTTTTATTGAAACAGAAAAGGAGTGTGTTATTGCAGCATTAATGGAAACTTAAATAAGCTTTTCCTAGTCCTGTTCCCCAAAGGCCTACGGTTAAATCTCACCTTGCTGTAACACACCTGCTTCAGTTAATCAGGGGCTTGATAATTTGCTAATGAGTTGAATTAAGCAGTTTAGAGCAGGGAGAGATTTAAAACCGTGAGCCTTCAGGAGACCGTTTTTTAAAACACTGACCCGGTTTACGCTGAATGAAGCAATAACTGAAGAAGTTGCAGAGGTATAGCACACAAATCCATTTTTTTTTTTTACGAGTCCTAACAAACAAAAGATTGCACAGGACCAGGACATAAAGACAGGAGACAATGTCCCGTCTAGGTGGGTGAGGGTAGGGGGTAGGGCAGGGGTGTGCGTGTGACCCCACAGGCTGTGGGACTTCTGGGGAGGAAACGGCTCCAAACGCCTACTCAGCAACAGTGGGTGCTCCTCTGAGGCTAGTATAAGGTCCGTCTGTCATTAGCTGTGTTTGAGGGTGCTGTTTGTCAGGAGAGAAAGGTTTCAAACACAAGGTCTTCAAAGCTGCCCCCCCCCCCCCACACACACACACACACACACACAGAACCTCAGGAAGTCAAAAGGCAACACTGAGGGCAAAACTGACACTTCCTTTCTCTTCAGAGAAACACACAGAGACACAGAGAGATGGAAAAAAGAGGGGGAAACAATACAGCCGATGAGCTGGGGATGTTCTGTCTCGGTGCTAGACGGGGGCTGGACTGGACCAGTTGTGTGAGGAAGTGGAAAACCGTCATTTAAGTTCTGCTCAAAGAAACCAAAAGAACATACAGTGCAGTTTCACACACATGACAAAACTTTATCTTTGTCCATGTGAATGCGAGTTACATCCGCTGATGCTGCCTCTGCAAACAAACAAACAAACAAACAAAATAACCCCCTAAAACACCCCCCAAAAACAACAACAACAAACATTACCTTTGCTGTGTGTGAAGAATACATGCTTCTGTCTTTACCTGTAATCATCAAATCGCATACCAGAGTCAGACATATCATTTTGGATTTTGTGATTCACTTTGGACTCATAAAACAATAATCTTTGGCAACCTAAAATTGATGGGTAATTCCCATCTTCCTGGGTAAATATGTACTTTTACAAAATATACTTTTTCTCCAGTCCTGCTGAAAAAACAAAACAAAGCAAAACAAAACAAAAACGAAAAAACAAAAACAAAAATCCCCTTAGACAACTAATCACCCTTATCATTTGGTTAATTTTGGTTTGAATGAATCTCCGGACAATACGATTAGTGGAGCAAATTGAAATTATATCCTGCCAGGGAATAGTGTAAGCTTGTAATCTAAATGTTATTGATCAGTGATGTTAACATGCGGAGAGAAAGGACAGTCGTACTGTGTCTGTGAGTTTATAAGACTGCTCTCAGTGGAGCATTCATTTTCCAGCGCTGTTGATTCTGTAAGCTTTTTTAATATCTCTGAATCACGACTGTCAGGGACTCTGTGGTGTGTGAGATAGGATGCTGTGTGTGTTTGCTCTTTCTCTGCCAGCATGTCACACCTGCTGAGCTCTCTCCCTCTCTATCTCTCTCTCTCTCTCTCTCCTTCCCTCGCCTTCTCTCTCTCTTTCTCTGTCCATTTCACTCTTTCTTTACCTCTCTGCGGGGTGCAATGTCATGGGGGTCAGAAAGCTTAGCCGCGGAGAGATCTCTTTAGCCCCTTGCTGAGCTCCTGTGACCTTGAGGGAATCTGGTCTCCACGGCGACATGCCAGGGGAAGGTCGCGCATCAGTTCAACTCTCCTCTGCCCCTGGAAAAGAACAGCAAGAAGATGGCATAAAACTGCAGACACATCTGGATCACATTTCAAACAGATTCCCCCCCCCCCCCGCCCCCAGCCACCCCAAATCTCTCTCTCTTTTTTTTTCAATAGCACTTTTTTTTTTTTTTTTGCTGGAAGCCAGTTCTATGGGTGAGTAGTTCAGATCAGGAGCAATCTCCAGACAGAGAGCAGTGACACTGAGGTCCGGAAAATTGCCATTTACCCGACATCGCTTTGACGAGATGTGACGTACATCTGTTGCAATTCTGGAGCAAGAATATAGTGTACCCTCTTAGCTCTCACACCGTCAAGCACTGCTTAGCAACACAATCAATGAGGGATTCCAGGTATAACAAGTCCATCTTTGGCTGTAGCGATTTTCACTAATGTTACATCAAAGGGCCATGTTCAAGGTCAGCAATTGGAGCGTTACTTCGGCTAAAGGCTGATTTTGCTTTCTGAACCTTGACAGAAATGTTGAAACGATGCCAACCAGTGTTCAATAATAATAATTAAATAATAATAATAATAATAAAAAAAATCTTTAGATTTTTTTTTTTAAATGGCTGAGAAATGGGGAGGAAATTTTTGGTGGTGTGTTAAGAAATATCCTGGTTCTGACCATAACCTTCTGCATCATAAAAATAATAATAATTATTAAACAAACATGTTAAAATCATCCCTAGAAGACCCACTTCTCTTAAGCAAGCACAGCTCAACCCATCAACTGATTTACAAACCTGTCATTAGCTGAATCAGGTTTACCAGAGCTGAATTAGGTTTATCAGGGCTGCATCAGGTTTACCAGAACTGAATTAGGTTTACAAGAGCTGAATCAGGTTTAACAGAGCTGAATTAGGTTTACAAGAGCTGAATCAGGTTTAACAGAGCTGAATTAGGTTTAACAGAGTTGAATCAGGTTTAACAGAGCTGAATTAGGTTTAACAGAGCTGAATCAGGTTTAACAGAGCTGAATCAGGTTTAACAGAGCTGAATCAGGTTTAACAGAGCTGAATTAGGTTTATCAGGATTCAGTCAGGTTTACCAAAGCTGAATCAAGTTTACCAGAGCTGAGATCAGACAGAAAAGATTAGGTGAAAGGACTCAGTTGGAACTGATCAGAGGATACAAAGCTCTCAGACCACAGATGTAGGTAGATCTAAAACTCCTGTTCCACATGCCTAACGAATGTACGAGTGCTGCCTTCAGATGAGTCAGACAGTGAGTGCAATACAGAGGAGTGATCACAAATTTCACACACGTCACTGCTCAGAAGTTGATCTTCTCACTTTGACTTGATGTGCACGCTGAAACAAGAGTTGCCGAGATATTACCTCATCTACCAAAATTTCTGATCCACTTAAGAAATGTCCTAAACTTAAGGAAGAAAAAGATGGTTTTTGAATCAAAGGGTTGTGGGTTCAAATCCCAAGGATAACAGCAAGGCACTGAATCACTGCATTGCTCCAGAGACACGCAACCTTTGCCATAAATATCACAAACTGTAAGTTGCCCTGCATAAGAATTGTACGTCATCTGCAATCATAGTACACAGTTCTACATCGCTGATGAAAAAAAAAAAAAAGACTTGAAATATAAAGTAAAACTATCATTTTCTTTAGTAGTTTAAATCAAATTCCACCAATATTCCCAGATCCAGGGGTTCCCAGATTCAGAGATCAAATGCAAATTGTGGTCTACTGTTAGTATGTAGAGTATAGAGGATTTTATGCTGAGATACTTTCAGTTACTTTGTTAGTTTAAAGTAAAGTTGTTTTGACCTGTCCTAGCTCATGACCTTGGGCTTTAAAGGGACCTAAGCCAACTTAAGGGAAAAAAAAAAATCTTGTCTCACAGCTGAAGAATATGCATAATTGCCACTGAGAGCGTAATGTAAACATTGGCTTTGTGCCTGGTTTGAGTTTTAATTGTGTCACGGGCATCAAAAGCTATCTTGACAGCCCATCTTCCACAAGCGAGACGACACATGATAAACGCTGCACCGAGTCACATGACCTGGGTCTGCGTTATCGTTTGCGTTAAGTTAAGGCCTGGCTACAGTCGTCTTAGCTGTCTTTCAAAGCTTTATAAACACAGACACAGTCGTCTTAGCTGTCCATCAAAACTTTATAAACACAGACACAGACAGCACAGACAGAGACAGAGTCTCTGAGAGAGGGAGTCTGTGTGTCTTTGAGAGAGAGAGAAAGAGAGAGAGAGAGAGAGAGAGAGCGAGAGAGAGAGAGAGACAGAGAGGTTGTGTGTGTGTGTGTGTGTGTGTGTGGAAAGAGAGAGAGAGAGCGAGAGAGAGAGAGAGACAGAGAGGTTGTGTGTGTGTGTGTGTGTGTGTGTGTGTGTGTGTGTAAAGAAAGAGAGAGAGAGAGAGAGAGATCGTTAAGGGCAAGAGCAATCAAGTATACACATAACAGGCACAACTGAATCTCAACTTGTCACTGCTGGAGAGAACTTTCACTGTTTCACTTCACTCTACCCTTTTCTGCCTCTCATTTTTTTTTTCTTTTTTTTTAGATTTCACAAATGCGCATCTGTCTCAGCTACGAAGAGCATTACCACCTGAGAGTAACACTGCACAGCATTAAAAACAAGGGTATAATTATCACATAAGGCTATGTTTGCTACACCAGGAGCAGGCTTATCACAGCCATTGTCAGTCCAGCTTCATCAACAAGGGATTACACTGGCCCTTAATGAATGCTTAACAAGCAAGTATCATTTACCTATCCGTCGGTGTGAATATAACTTTGATTATGCAAGGCTGAGCTTCGTGTCATGTGCGACAAGATAATATCAGCAAAATCCTCACTCTGCTACCCATAATGCAATGGGAAAGAGTTCATCCTCAGAGGCAAAAGGAGGCCATTATGTGTTGATTTAAGTATGCGGCGAAGGTGTTTGAATGCATTTTTACAAATGTCTGACAGCTCAAATGGAAACAAAACCCCCCAGAGGTATGTTTGCATACTGATCTGAGAGTTTATTCATCAGTGAGATGAGAGCCATACAAAGACTCCCCCCCCCCCTTTTCCTTCTCAGACAGCCAGAACACAGGAAACCGGTTCTTCAGAATAAATTGGAAGAGCATGTGAAGAACACCACTTAGATCACTTCTGTCGTATCAAATCCGACCAATCAGCATTTGAGAGATGCTGTGTTTAAAGCAGGCAAATATCTTCATGTAAGTTTATTCATTCTTCCCTGTTCCCCAAGGCATATATATACAAACACAAAAGACAGATGTTTTAAACACATATCATAATAAACATTGACGGGGGAAACAAAAGGT
>NC_044499.1:5516263-5718763 GCF_902362185.1 Chanos chanos
GTAAACAGCTGGGTGTTTAACAGTGTCACTGTCCTACTAAAACCTTACCATGGCGCCAGTCCACCCCAATTGATGGATTAAAGAAAAAAAAAAAAAAGAAAAAAAAAAAAAAACTGCATCGATTTTTACCTAATGCTACACATGACTCATGCATTGGGAGGTTATGTATCAACGCCCAGCAGAAATGTCAGCTTTCTCATGTTCTCCATCTCTGAAAGTTAAAACCTGCACCTCAGGACTGGAATGCATCCCCCTTTCCTCCTCCCACCTCTCCCCCGAGGATTACTGCTAAAGAACGAAGATTACGACCACGGTGAATACATCGGGGAGATGTATCGGTCGATTGGCGGTTCTCAACTTTTGTCCCGCGGACACAGTATATGGTCTACATTTTTTCTTTTCTCTTTCCTCTCTGATAGCCAAACACTCATATGTTGGATAAAATCAAACAAATGATTGTTCAGCTAAGTGTGTTGATATCACGCCTAGAATAAAAATATTTGATCATTTGAGAGCGAGTAGGGTAGACAGACCCTGAAGTAGACACAACTAGAAAAAAAAAAAGGAACACCGTAAGGCCTTTCTGTCTTGGGCCAGTAGTGAGCTGTCGGACACACCATTATTTTTAGGCACTGGCCTGTAGAATCACGACTGTAGTGGTGCACCACTGAGATTAAAGGCACTTGGACACCGTTTTGTTATCATATCTAATGAACTGTGAATGAAACGCGATAACGATGACAGCGCGGATCGGATTCTGCCCCGTCCCAGTGTCAGGTGACTGTATTCCCATTGTGAATGTAGAGACACGTGTTTAAGACTACAGCGAACGCAGTAAATGTCTAGGCGGTCAAGGGTCAAGGTCTAGGTCGCACGGGTCTGAGTGCGCTCATAAAGCAGAATCGATAGAGCACGACCGTACACTTGACTGAGCCTAAAAACGACTAGCGAAGAAAGCCAAGAGTGGACATGGTTTGAAATAAAAGAAAAGGAAAAAAAAAAAAACCTATAGCTTTCAGTCTAAACGCACCTGTGCACGGCAAACTCTTCAAAAAAAGCGTGTAACCTGAAGGAGAAGATGTTCTGGAGGGCGAGAGAAAGCAGTGTAGTGGGAGCTAAAAGCTTCAGGGAACTGAAATTGCATTCAATGTTCTTTTGGCATCCATGTGATCAATTTCTTCTTCTTCTTCTTCTTCTACTTCTTCTTCAGAAAAGCCAGTAGAGTAAACTCATAACCTTTCAATCCTTGATAAGATGTAAGTTGCTCTCATCCACACATTTTGAATTCAGTTTTCCTATTGTTTGGAAAACCGTGTGCAGAATTAATCTAAAAAAAAAAATAATAAATAAATAAATAAAGGGAGACCACTGCTGTTAAACTGCTCTGATTGCACGGACCGGGGAGCGGCCAGAGTTTCCAATCGGCGGATATCTGAAAAATTCTGGGATGAGGCACCATCTCCAGAACCAGTCTACAGTACGAGAGGCTGATGAAGCAGGAGTGGCAAAATGTGAAGACGAGGGCACGGCCAAAGCACTCAATAGATTCCAAGCTATAATGGATAAGTGATAAAATCCCTCTCCAGGGATACCGAGATACGAAACCCAATATCACCTCTTACCATCTGTGTTAAGTTGTTCCATATCCACACACACACACAAACACACACACACACACACACACACACACACGCACACACTCTGCTTGAGTGTCATTCCTTCCCCGTGGCAGACTGTTCAAATGACCTCAGATCGTGTTCTGGGAGCCTCCATCTGCCATGTCTGTAAGAGAGCTCCAGATCCACAGAAAGGAGACAGCAAGTTGAGAGAGAGAGAGAGAGAGAGAGAGAGAGAGGAAGGAATGTTCTTCCTTTTTTATTACACATTAAAACAAACAAAATACAGTTTTTCTTTCTTTATTTCTATAGCCCGGAAACTTTCCAACAACGAATGACACAAGTCTTACGTTTCTAATAACAATAAGGAAAAAACGAAAAGACCTCATCTTTGTGAATGAAGACGTGAATCAGTCCTTTGCTGATATTTATCGAGTGGTTATGCGTCATATTACGTTAAAACAGTTACTACGAGTTAAGCATTACAGCTGCCTGCGCGTAATTTGCAAAACTGAAATGAAGACAAACAGCGCACAATATGGAAAGATAATGAGATACAGGCTGAGCCACTGAACGACAGTTGACTTGATTAGATTCCATGGCTTCACCCCGGTCAGTACAATCCGCTGTCCTCGCTCTCCATTCACTTCAAGTCATTTGTGTATTAATCACAGGTGATTATATGCATTTAAAAATCGACTGAAATTCACCCCCCCCCTTTTTTTTCTGTGGGTGGTATATTCCTCAGACTTGGGTCTCCTGCCCAAGAGGCCTGGGAGTTTGAGAATATGGCACAGTGTTTTTGCTATACCCAGAACTGCTCTCTTCTGGGCTGCGATCAGTGTTGTAATTTCTGGGATCTGTTGGGGCCACTCTTCCAGCTTAGGGGTCACCTTCCACATTCTAGTATTTCTAGTTCCTCTGTCTGTAGTATTTCTCAAACTTCTCATATTCCCTATGTATTATTTCCATATTCCAACCAGGAGTTGATGATATATATGTGTACATACAAACATATACACACACACACACACACACACACATAAATATATATATATATACACACACACACACACACACACACACACACATATATATATATATCATAAATTGGCTCTTTGCCTGTCTGGAGCTGAAATGGAGAATGGTTATGTTTTGCCATATTTCATTAGGTCACTGTTCTGCTCTCAGAGACATAATGAAACACTCAGAGGGTCTTTCACGCTATTGGTCATATCCTAACGAAAAACAGCCAATAGTCTATTCAATCCATTCATTCTGGTTCAAACAGGCTTATCCTTTATCTCCAGGCTAAAATAAAAGCACGACCGCAAAGCAAGATCAATAATAATCGAGTTTTTTTTTTTTTTTTTCCCCTACATATTTCTGTTACCAGACCTGTATTTGCGCTGAGTCTCTGTTCTGGAGAGAAGCCAACCACTTCCAGTCACTTCTCTGAAAGGAGAGAACATGTAGTTGCCTCTGTCAAATACACTTAAAAGACCTGCATTGAGGTTTGGGTGAAAATGCTCTGTGTTTTGTCGGGAAAGCCTCCATCTCTCAGTCTCTTGGGCTTCCGGAATTCTCCTTGATGGTAAATCTACGACAAAGACTCAACACATTGTCTTTAATGACCACGACAGGAGCTGGGGTCTTGACATCGGTACAAGAGAAGAGGTAGATGTTGAGGTCAGAGGTCAAAAGGTCAGAGGGTAGGAGAGCGTGGTTTAAAACCTTAACGGTCATAATTAGTCTTCAGGAATGTGAAGGGTCGATTTGTTTGGATGTCTGGTTTACGAAATGTTAGCAATTGAAATCAGAGACAGTCACCTCTGTTCTGGGCAAACCTCTGGAAACGAGTAAAGGTTTTTCATCTTTAACTATTCGAGGGAAAAAAAAAATCCAATTAATAACATAATCCATGGATTACGTTCAGAGTAGAAAAGACAGTGGTTTATGTGAGAATTGTGAATTAGAAAATGTAGTAACACTTTATTTTAAGGTTCAGTGTTAAGTGTTAAGTATCGTTAATCATATGTTGGGGGCGTATTCATCAATTTCTTATGGTTGACGAATAAGCCCTTTATTCTTGGTATATCCTTAATAACAGACTAATGGGTCTCAATCTTAATTTACTGACACATAGTAAGCATCAATTCAGACCACTTATAGGCCTCCCAATATACTGTCTGAATATGTTACTTATAGTGCCAGAGTAAGTGTAAAATAAGTATTCATATTGACAAACTTCATTGCTATATTTCATTGCACAGGCTGCTGTGGGCCCTTCACATCCAGGACATGGGTTCCCTGTTCTAGCAGCCTGCGCAGTGGTCTGACCTGATGCTCACTATGTATCAGTAAGTTAAGATAGAGACCCATTAGTCTGTTATTAAGGACATACCAAGAATAAAGGGCTTGTTCCTCAACGATACAAAATTGATGAATACCTCCCTAATATATGATTAATGATACTTAACACTTATTGGACACTAATACAGGCATTTATTAGTCGTGTGTTAATGGCTAACATGTGAACC
Source organism: Chanos chanos (assembly GCF_902362185.1). Lineage (NCBI taxonomy): Eukaryota > Metazoa > Chordata > Actinopteri > Gonorynchiformes > Chanidae > Chanos > Chanos chanos. The sequence continues at coordinate 5,520,420 of NC_044499.1, forward strand.
TTAAAATAAAGTGTTTCCGAAGATGCCATGGACTAAAGGTGAACTCATATGATCAGTTGGGCCGTGTGAAAACAGCGATCTCATTACCAGCCACAGGAACAGCTACATCAGTCCTGCACTTTCACTGTGTGGACACTGTATGTTCCTTTCATTCTCTGTGCGTGCCAATGCACAGCGATGGCTTTGCGCTGCTATTTTAAAAAGCCGAGGCCTGCACCAATTATGAAGACAGAGAGAGAGACAGAAAAAAATGCTGTGAATTCATGTAAAATGATGATTGACATTTTAAAGAGAGATTTATAAATGTTGTTTACCTCTCAAGAAGAACACTTAATTAGATTTCAGATAGTTATGCTGAACAAAAAGCTTCATCTGGCAGAACTGTTTAATTACACACACACACACACACACACACACACACAAAAAGCTGTCATTTTAAGAGTAATCTTCTCGTGACTCAAAATGACAATTTACGTTGAATGTATCTTTGACACACACCGTACAGCTGAGAGCGTGTGATCTGTATTGTGTTTAGTTTCCTTCACCCTGTTATCTTGCTTTCTTTTCTATTTTCAGTCACAGTAATGTTCAGATTAGCAACATAAGTCTTGGACGGACCACCCATCTGTACTGAAATATGACCTTGAGAATAATCACATTCGGGTCTGACTGTAACCATTTAAACAGAGCATGATATCACAAAGTGCCAAAACAGAAAAATCTCTCTCTTTCTCTCTCTCTCTCTCTGTCTCTCTCAGCAAGAGAGCTCGGGTTGTGTTTTTTCTTCTGATTAGAAACCTTTTAAAAAATTATGCTCTCACCCACTGTGGGGATTAAATGGCTCTTTGACCCAGGAGACATGGCTTAAAATCAGCCCCCCCCCCCCCCCCCCCCCCCCCCCCCCCCCTTAACCCTCTGTTTTGGCCAAGTTAGGGGCTGCATCCACCCCCCCCGCGCCAACTATAAATAATCACCTAGCGTCTAAAGTGTAATTACACTGCACCTTGTCAGATAGCCAAGCCAACCCGCCCCCCCCCCCTCCCCCATGCTAAAAGCAGCTGGGCTGAGTGAAGACCCGCCTAAACATCTAACCTCACTGAGTGAAAAACCCTGCACGCACGCCTGACATGGGTTTTGCTGCCAGGAAACAGTATTGCACATGGGAGAGTGGATTAACTTTAAAAACACACAATAATCCCCACCAAATGAATATCTTTCTTTTTTTTTACCCCCTCTACTTGACAAGCCGTCGGCTCAGTGTACTGTATGGAGAAAGCGTGAAAATGTCTTTTTTTTTTTTCATATATCGCAGCAACCCCAGTTGTGTGAGGCTAATCTAAAATAGCTAATTACTAGCGACTGCTGTCTTCTAAATCTACTGGACATTGCCATAAAGAGAGGGGACTAGGCTTTCGCTTCAACACATGTTTCCAATATTAGCGAACGTTGCCTTAACCTCCGGTGGGAGGGCAAGGCCAGGAATTTTCCATATCTGAGAGCAAAAAAAAAAGTAATAATAATCGCACTTATCTGACGGGAAAACCCAGAGATAACTGATTTAAGATTAAATGGGTGACATTAACACACAAACGATCTTATGACTAAAAATAACAGATTTGTTTAAGCAGATGCCTTAACCAATGAGTTTAGGTCTTTTTTTCTCTCTCTGTCTCTCTTTTGGAATGGATTTATTTTATATTTTCGTTTTTGGCTACTGCCAGTTTTGTGGTCAAGGACAGACAGACAGCAAACGCTTAAGGAAGGAGACTTAAGATTTGTTGCAGTGCTGAGCTAAAACCTGTTTGTTAACACAACAAGCCATGTTGCTAATTAAATCAGCAATGCACTTAAACAAGCTGTAAACCTGTACATGAACAGTACGCTAAACATTGGCTGTTTATATGCATAGCAGTGTAGTTATACTGTTCTCTCCTTCTAGCTGAGAACTTAAGTATGCTATCTAGGATACATTTAGTCATTTGTGACTGTAGTGGACGAACAAGATCATCCAAACAGCTTTGATTAATTATGCCTCAGTTCTGTCTCATTTGTAACCATGCCAACACTCTAGGATGGATTTATGAGCAAGCAGTAAACATCAAACACAATACCAATATGATACAGTTCTCACGCCAGTTCTGTCAAAGAGATCCCCCCCCACTCCCTTTTTTTATGAGTTTGTTTTATACAATTCTGTGAGTGCTTGTTTATAATTTTTCAAAATCTGTCTGTATTTTGAACTTCATAAAAATGCAACATGGCAGCATCTGTGAGACCGAAAGACCTGAAACAGATGAGAATGATTTTTGACGTTTGATGGACAGCTTGTGGAAAGAATCCAAATTGCCTTTTTTGCAGAAACTGATTCCATGGTAAAACAGTAAAAAACAAGGGAACACGAATCAGCATCAAATTCATTACCAGCCAAAAGCTTCATTCGTTTCTCATACATTTCATACAACGCGATTTGTCATTGACACTTTTAATTTTGTTTCATGTGTTTGCTCTCTCCCTTAAAACATTCCAAGCTTCAAGGATCAGCTAAATTGAAATCTGAAAATGTGAAATTCATTTACACAAGGATGTTAAATTAAACAGCTCCACAGCAAATTCTGCCACGGAGGCCGTCCTCTCCTCATATAGATTCAATTTAAAGCGGACTGCCGTTCGTTCTAAAAAAAAAAAACAAATAAGAAAAAAAACATTCTTAACGAGTTTTCCACTGCCACTGAGCGACAGCTTCATAGAGAGTTATAAATCACGTCGGACAGTTGTGTACGTCTGAAATATGCCGTCTGCAAGAGACGTCCATAGGGCCAGAGCTCCGCTGCCAATCCTTATCACCAACTCATGCATGCCTCACATTATAGAATCCAGATGGCGCGTCATACATCAGGCCGCTTAACACAAGGACACACACATTCACCAAGCTGCTTTTACTTTACCAATGCGGCGGCTCAGGGAGAAAATATTGAAAAGGTATCTTTCCTCAAAAAAAAAAAAAAAAAGAAAAAAAAAAAAAGAAAAAAAAAAAGGAAAAAAAAAAAAAGAAAAAAGCGGCGTGGATTCGACAAAGCCGACAGTGTCTCAGAGAAGCCTGACGGGAAAATGAGTGAAGTTAGCTGCGTTCGCTTGTTAGCATTTCCTGACCTTGACTGAAGGAAGACGGACCCCCCCGCCCCCCCAAAAACCACTGAAGTATTTTAATGTCCTCGTAGTTTTACATGCGTCCTGTGCTGTCTTGTGTCCTGTTTCTACTAAAATCACTCAAATTCTAACGGCACTTTACAAGTCATACCAAGCAAACATCACATTAATGTCTTGCAGACCCATCATCAAAACTGCCATTTATCCCGTTAATTAAGAGAACAAGGTCACAAAGAGAGGGTAAACTGAGGAGAGCTGAAAGGGGGCTCAGTCCTTTAAACACTTTAAATGCTTGTTAGACACAGGACGGGTTGCAGAGATGGGTTTAGTAAAGCGTACAACCAAAACTGACGCTAGTATGAGGCTAATGCCTCAAGATTCATAATATTGGTATTGCTATAAATGAATACTGGAAACAGGACAATACTTATATATTTAACATTGATGAGCTGAGCCAAACTTACTTTTTCTAAACTCTGTCTCAATTCCAGTATGAAACAAAAAAAAAAAATCTCTTTGTTTTAATCAGTAAAAGATGGATGAGAGTGCCTGATCTCTTCCATATCCAGAGAACTATGGATAGATGGCCTATCAGACCATGAAAGAACCAGGACTGTTTATAACATATTTCAAGACAAATGTTTTAAAAAAAACAACAACCTGTAATTATAAAAGGATTACAAACAGAACCGTTTGTAGTTTAGGAGGCGTATGAAGATGCTCTGTAGGGATTCACTGCTGTGTTTCATTCATTAAATAAATAAATAAATGTATAAAAAAGGAAAATGGAAGACATCCTATCACATGAGTATTTTTAATCTTTAATTGAAATGGTCAGTCTTGCAGAATATGGCTTTAATAGTGCTTCTCTTACACACACTCTTCAAATTTTAGCTTTAAGTGAAAAGGATGGGCATAGCATTTATTTCCTCTGCATGTATGCATGGTTTGTGTCATGGCATCAGCAGTAAGCTATCAGAAAACATGAAAGATGTAAAAGTATATGAGAAAAAATGCATAGATAAATAAAGAAATTGTCCTCATCATGCATTAGTGAAACATTGGGTCAATGGTTGTCCAAATTCATTTAGCTTATACTTGAAATGCTGCAAGGCAAACACACACACACACACACACAAATGTGCATGAAGACATACATACACACAGAATCAGCCTCTCTCTCTCTCTCTCTCTCTCTCTCTCTCTCTCTCTCTCTTTCCCCCACAGACACATACACACACGCACGCAGATATACCATCAGTAAATTTCCTGTTCTTACTCAGTTGTGGAATTGGCAGATGTCTTTTAAAGCAGAACTCTCTGTTCTCATGCTACGCTCCCCGCTCTGATTCCAAGCCAAGGGACCACGTCCTCTCTCATCAGGGCAAGAATCTGTAATACTGTCAGTAAAACTGAATTATAGAACATAAAGCAGCGCAGCCCTGCTGTTTATGCCTTTTCAATCTCTGCAGATGCCCACCGTCACTATCTTAATAAAACTCCGTTTCTCACTTTTGTTTCTCTCAAACGCAGTGTGTGTGTGTGTGTGTGCGTGCGTGTGTGTGTGCGCGTGCGTGCGTGTGCGCGCGCATGTGTACGTATGCGTGTGTGTGTGTGTGTGTGTGTATGTGTGTGTGCACATGTGTATGTGTATGTACGTGTGTGTGTGTGTGTGTGTTTGTGTGCATCCGTGGGTGTGTACATGTGTATTTTTCTGTGTGAATGCATGTAGTTATGGACTCCTCTCTCTCTCTCTCTCTCTGTCTCTCTCTCTGTTTGTATGTGTGTTTGGCTACATCCGTCCGTCTGTCTGTCTGTGAGTATTTACCACTTGTCCACTTTTTCTCCCCGCACAGGCTTCATGAAAACCTCGTGAGGACGATGAATGCCGCCGTGCTGTTCTCCATCAGCTTCACTGCATTATCTTAAATCATCAGCAATTTCTCCTCTCATCCAACTTCTGATCTCAATCTTCACCTGGGAAACCCAGCCTGCCCCCCCCCTCCCCAACCCACACCTCCCGGCCTCACTTTCTGCCCGGTAACTACCCACAGCTTATTCCATACGGCTCTCTGTCTGTGCTGTGTTATCAGCCACGGGGAGCGAGCGCATTCTGAGTTATCTGACAGTCTCCTACCACAGTGCCAGGCACCACAGAGTCACAGCTGGCTACACACAAATTCCTCACATGAAGTCCTGCTTTTGGAGATAATGAAATTCACTCCTGAGAATAAAGTCAAGGGGAAAAAAAAAGTTAAAAAAAAAAAAAAACAACAACAAAAAAAAAACGGGCCAAGCAATTACTTAGAGGTGCAGTTTTTGTTACATATAGACTGAGGACATAGCAGTATTACATGCTACCTGGGAAAACTGGATCTGTAGCATGCGTGGGTAGGGAGAATTCTGCTAGTCCTACTCAGGTTTGGTCATGCTGAATCCAAAAACAAGTGGTTGACTATTGCCAAAGAGTATTTTTTTGACGCGGCCTAAAAAACACTATTGTGCGCGTTATTTTTTAGACATCGTGGCCGTGATATTTTTCCAGACGAACTCACAAAGGACTTCCATTATCTGTTAGAAGTACGCGCAAACCAAAGCTTTGATCAAATATGCACAAATACATCTCAGCGGTAAAACACTTTCTACGGCCAGAAAACCCTGTGACAATGGGATGAGACTATGTCACGTGTTCTTCATTATGTTCAGCTTCAGGTAATTGTGAGATTAGTTTTTATGCCCTCAGCTCTTGTGTGTTTTATGTTAGTACCATTTAATTTCACATATTACAACAGACGGATTCTGAATGTAAATTTAGCTATAATGAAGTCAGACACAGCCAGAGTTTTGACAAGATGGAAAAAAAAAAAAAAAAGCCTTTCAGTTAAGATCTATGACAGTGTTTTGACACATTCTTCAAAACCTTAACCGAAACCTAAAGACCCTATAAAACCCCCCCTGTTATATTATATTAGGTGCACAGATTTATTATCAAAGTTTGTAATAAGCTACCCCTTTCATGACTGTGTTGTATTCAGAAACTCAGAGGAAGCAGGTAGATTACAGTTGGAAAATGAGATATGTCATCCGTATCACCTGGGGAGAGGAAACACATGGTTCTGGACTTTTGCCCCCTCCTTTTTTCCTGTTACTCACAAAAAATTCATATTTTTGTGAACTGAATCATCAGCTTTGGGACCGCACGGTAATTGTTCAGTTTTAAGATGTTCCTGAGATTCTCCGAACAAACAAACGGTTTTCCTTTGGGACGGAAGAATCTGAACCAATGCAGATGTTGCGAAGAGTTAAATAAAACCTCACTTCTTGTGAACCCGTGGGTAATTTCAACGACATTAACAAAGAAGATGATCTGGAACAGTTTAACGTGCGGCAGATGGTATCTAAATAGAATTCATTTCTTTTTAAATACATGTCTACATAGGTTTAAATGTGGTCCGATGGAACAGAGCAGATGTTGTTTAAATGGACTTTTAAAAATAGAGTGAAATCTCAAGGTACGATCCGACTTTTCATTAAGGTAGACATGTGGAATTGGACAGCGTTTGAGAAATAACTTCTTTTGCGATGTTAAAGTAAAACATTGATTATTCACTACCCAGGCAGAGGATTGCTCCTCAACAATTCAAAGCAGGAGATGAAACAAATATTTACTTCTCTGTAGGAGTTTATTGAAGCACCCAAATAAACAGAGACAGAGAATCAGTCATTGTGGATCATTTTATCACACTGATGACATGTTAGCGTATGTTCTAGTGATGACTAAAAATGTCATGACACACCGACAAATTTAATTTGTGCACATTTTACTGTAAAGAACTCAGCAGAACTTTACTGCTCCATCAACTCTCTCTCTCTCTCTCTCTCGCTCTCTCTCTCTTTCTCTCTCTCTCTCTCAAACTCAAGGCCAGAATCTTTTATTTTATTTTATTTTATTTTTAGCACTAAGTAGCACACCAGGTTTACTTTCATCCACCCACACTCCAGTCAATCCACCAGTCTGTGACTGATAAAAATCCCATTTGTTTTCTTCTTAAATAGGCCCATTATTTTTTTTTTTTTTTTTTTTTTTCTGTCCATCCTCATCATCTTGGAATGTGCATATACTCCTAACCCTCTGTCTGGCCACGAAGACGAGAGACGCTGCTGAACCTTGGAGCCTTGGGCACTATAACGCAATAATGTCTCCGATTTATATTGCTCCAGTGTCGGCAGATTTATAGCTTGAATACTGCCTGACCTCCAGTCATCAGCCGTGCATCGGAGTGGAGAAGGAAGCAGTGCCAATTTGATTTATTTATTTAGATTTTTTTTTATTATTTTATTTTTACTCTCCCTTCTCTGGGGCTGAAAGTCATTTAAATGTAACAACGTTATATAAAAAGAGGTTTGAATCCGAGGCTACGGATCAAGTCTTGGCAAAAACAAAAATAGAAAAATCAGGTCATTGCGGTAACTATTGCCAAAAAACAGAGCATGCTTTGTGGAATAGTTCATCCACCATATGATTATGTGTATGGATGAAAATGTATTGATGTATACTCTTAAATCGATGCCTATAGGTACATAGAGTTTGTACAGAAAAATAAAGGATTTAGCTTCAGTCAATCAGGGTGGCTGAGCTGACTTTAGAAAACTGCTCAGAAATGGTCTATTCTGATGGGAAAAACTAGTTAATTAAGACAGTAACTTATATATTAAATATTAAAAAAAAAACACAATTCCATAAATATGGCTTTTACAGATAAAAGACTCACAGCAGGGCTCATTTGAAGTTCAACATGTTAAATAAAAACATAATATGTTTTTAACTGAGGCTAATTATGTTGTCATATATTTATTCATATAATATATTTCTATATTATATATTTCTTGGTGCTGCAGAACTTACAAAGTTACACTTATATATTAAGAGTTTAATTTTTAAGGTTTGAATCAGTTTGTATTTACTATTAATACTTTACTTTTTATAAGTTACATTTATGTTATGAAGTTGAACATTATATGCATATCAGTTGCATTTTGCTTACAAATGCTTTAAAAGGAATACGGACTAAAACAATTATGAATCAAACACTGAGGTGTAAGAACTCGTGAAAACAGACCACTTCTTGTGGCATGATTTTCAAATTGACTTTGAAACTTTCAAATATAGCTTTGTCATTGTCAATTACAAAACTGTGGTCAATTACAAAATATTGTTAAGTTTGTTTTCACTGGGCACATATTTATGAGAGCATTAATAAGTTATTTGTGGACTTCCCTGTTGTAAAATCCGGCTTACCACTGCAAGCTAAAACCATCTTACATCTTCAAATTTGTTTCCAGCTGTGTTTTGGTGATGGTGTCATGATGGTAGGTGGTAACTAGTACTGCAGGCTGGTTTATGCTGGTTATATGATGGACCAGGTTTGCCTGGTTAACCAACTACCTGTTGGTCTTCCAGCTGCCAGTTTGAGTTTTCGTTGGTGTCATGCTAATAATTAGCCCTACCTGACTGACAAGCTAGTTTTGACCAATTCTTCACTGAAGAAAAAAAGCTTTATTCTTAAGTAAAAACTATTGTAAATTAAAACTGCACAGCTGTAATAGTTCTTTAAGACACAAAACAACAACAACAACAACAACAACAAGAACAACGACAAAATAACAACAAAACCCCCCCCCCCAAATGAACAAACAAACAAAAAACCCCACCACTCTGAAAACTGAACAACTGCACATTATTTCTGTTCACTGTATCACATTACAGTTATTACAAAGTTTATTAATAAGGTAAACATAATTAAAAAGTTTCTATAACTAATGGCCCTCCTTGGTTTATTTGCTAATAACTACTTTTGCCATTAGCAATTATTAAGGCTTGACCATGCTAATGAAATATATCCCAAGTTTACCGAACTAGTCATGTGCCAACCAAGTTGGTATATCACTCAAACATGTGCTCAACAGCTTGACCAAACTGATGAGATTCATCAAGGTAGTCATTTTACCAAACTGATCTACCATCTAATCATGACCAGCATAACAGACCTGGCGCACAAGCTTAATCAAGCTCATTTACCACATAACCCTTTAAAAACCACCTTAAGTAAACACTTTTTCAAGCTTGCCCAAACTAGTTCACCAGTCAACCATGTACACACCAGGTTGATCAAACTGGCCTACAAGCTTGACCAGCAGTAGACCAGTAGCAGACCAACTTTACAAGTTAAAATCAAGGTTTATTTATTTATTTTTTTTGCAAACTTGTCACCATGCTTGCCATGGATTTGGAGAAAATACACGTGACAAATTGTGGGGGAAAAAAAGAGACATTACTGATTTCTCTTCTTTTTCGATAAATCTTACCCTTGTCATACTTACCTTGTTTAGATTCGTTCTTAATCAACGGCTCTCAGTCAGTGGAGGGATTGAGTTTGGCCTGTGAGAGGGTGAGAGGAGGCTCGTTGGCAGGTGAGTGTCGTACATCTGGAGGTGAGGTGACAGTAGACCTTCTTAAGCCTGGGGGGCATGTAGTCTGCAGAGCTGACTCCTGTTAACGAAAAAAAAAAAACTCACAGGAGGATGTGTTTCTGACTGGACAGGAGAAAAGAACCAGAGAAATGTTAATGACAAGAGCCCAGGGTGGTGTCAGTTACCAGTCCGACAGATGGTGTGGAGATAAAAAAACAACAACAAAAAAAACCAACAATATAAAAAAAAAAACGCCAGGCAAGCCTCGGGGTAGGAAGCGCAACGCCAACGGTTACATGCAAATTTGCGAAGACCACTGACGTCCTGCTGAATGATGCAGCAAAAACCCACACAGCATTCTGATGTCCGGCCTGCATTTGTTTTTTTTTGTTTTTTTTTTTGTTTGGCCTTTTTTTCCCCCCTGCTTCTTTTCAGCTAAAATATGTGTTTTCACTCTTTTAACAAACGAATAAAAAAACCTCACATTATATGCAAGGCTATAGTCAGTGTTGCCATTTTTAGCAAAACAACTGTGGTGGTAAATTGATGAAATCCTGAAAAATCGTGGTTCGTAACGGCCTATTTTTGGTATTTTTATTTTTTTATTAAGTACCCATTTTATTTGCCCTCCCTTCATTTTTTTTTTCTTTTTGAGACACAACACGTTCATTTCTCTTTTTCCATGCATGAGTGGAATGAAAGAAATTTCCTTGAGATGGATTGGCTGGCTAATCAGGATACTGCAGTCGCTCGGCAGTATTCTTATCTCGACTCCTGACATTGCTATGATAAGTTATGCCTCAGCCGCGAATGTATTCAGATGGACCAGCCGAACAGACGTTAGCGATAGACCCCTGATCTCCCGGAGACGTTCTGACAGACTGTTGCTACCGAGCGTGTGGAACAGCCAGGTACCAGGTACGACATGCCCGCCCTTCACGCTGTTTCCGGGACTGCTGCACCTCTCTCTGGGCTTAGTCATACCTTCTCTCACTTCGCTCTCAGAAAACCCATACTTAAATAACTACATTACTGCACTGAGAGAATGAGTTCTCCATCTTACACAGTTGTGCTGTAAAAAAAAACCTGAAACACGAGCTGCGTCTTTGACGACGTGAAACCAAAACGTTCATGATCCATGTGCGTTATGAGTACTTTGATGATTTTTGCACGCGGACGGCAATCAGAGTGAGACAACGGGTCCAAAAGTTTTTTTTTTTTTTAAAAAAACCACAGTTTATGTTGCCTTTTGTTAGAGTGAAACTTTGAAGGCAGGCAATAAGAAATGACCAAAGCTAACTCACAGTTTTCCGCTAATCAGTCCACAATACATTTCTCCATTTTTTTTCTTTCCCCCACCGGGCTATTCAAAACAAAATGACTAATTCAGTAACCATCAGGAAAACAGCGATGCCCTTTTGGTGTTGAGTTCTTCTGCAATATTCAACTAAGTAATCCTTGAAATTAAAAAAAAAAAAAAAGACAAGGAATGTGAAAGGGAGAGATGTTTCATAGAAAGGGTAAAAGTTATTTCCTACCCCCCCCCCCCCCCCCCAACCACACACCCCCACACACCAATTCCTTTCTGTAATCAACACTAATATCTTATCCATTTGCTCGCTATCGCTGACTGAACACACTATTCACTGGACCGGAGACCACATGACGCGCACTTTATAAGTTGCTCCTTACAATATATCTCATTGTTTGTGATAAAGTGCTTATCAATGAATGGAGGCCATTGAGTATGGCAGACGTATAGGATGTGTAAAAGATAAGTGGTTTAGTGCTTCTGAAGTGACGTCTCTGATCTGAGGGGAAAACACTACTGCTCCTTCATGAGTTGCTTTCTCTTTGATTTCACAGTGCTATTCATTTTAACCGGTAATAAACTCTGTTTCGCACACAATGCACCTTTGTTTGAGAAACTGTAGAAGTGCTAATCTTTTAAAGCTCAAGTAGTGAACATTCCTCTACATTTCTTTCTTTCTTTTTCTTTCTTTCTTTCTTTCTTTCTTTTTTTTTTTTTTTTTTTTTTTTTTGACATAGGATTTAATTAGAAAGCTTTGCAGAGGTCAATAATCCTACCAAGACAGATGAATCAGTATAATTTAGTACACATGCTCTGATTTTTCTCTCACAAGATCTGTTAGTTATGCTTTGAATTTTAATTACATAACCATATAATCTCATGCAACATGGAGCTAACTAGATTTTTTTTTCCTCTTTTTTGCAACATGCTCAATCAAGTCAAGCTGAACCAGACCTGTTTAGGTCTCAGAATGAGAATTACTGAATGTTCCTGGCATGGACAGAAATATACACACATACACACAAGCAGACATACATATACATATAAACATACACACACACACACACACACACACATATATATATGTATATATGTTTGTTTGTTTGTTTGTGTGTGTGCATGAAAGACCTGTCCGCTTTTCTGTTCTCTGTGGACTGTATCACAACACTCTGTGATTTGTGCATTTCATCCCATGTCGTACACAAGAGCGTAACAGTTTTCTCGCTGGTGACAAAGCAATACCATCAAAGTTCTCCATCTGTCTGGACGACCTGATGATGATGTTTTTTTCTCTTCCTCTTTTTTTTTTTTGATGATCAACCCTGTCGACATGTGTGCAACACAGCACAGTCTGGAGAAAACTGACAGCTGACAAAACCCCAGGCAGCCCCCAGCGTCATGTCCCCTCAGCCAAGCCCGTCTCTGCTCAGTCGACGGCGTCTTGCCAATGACTTTCCATATGCCCTCTGACCATTAGTGTTTATTTATTTATATATTTTATCTCCTTAATTTCTGCCCTTGGCCTGACCCTTAGCTTAAAACAGATGCTTGGCATAAATGTTTTCTGACATTTGTCATTTCCCCTTCTTTAGGATGAGTTGAATGCACTTAACTGGCTTTAAAAAAAACAAAAAAACATTACTGTTTTGCTAATCTTTTTTACCAAAAGAATTCCCCTTTCTCTTGAGGAATAATTTCAAAAATCTTTGCCTTACCTCCAAAGGCATGTTCCAAGGACGATTTTTTTTTTTGAAATCTTTTTTGTTTGTTTGTAGATTTTGTTCTTGTGAGGTCATGTTTTATTTTACTTGGATGATGGAATTGACTATTCAGTATATACCATTCCGATCCTTTTAAGACTGTGTTAATTTCTGACCATTTCAACAACCAAAATTCCCTCGTGACATTTCTATTATACAATATAGTAATTATGCCGCCAAAGCCATGAGAAGCCATAAACAATGTTCACAGTCTATACATTAGGATATGATGTTTTTTTTTTCTTTTGTAAAATGCAGAAGTCACACATGAGACAGGGAAGCTCACACATCAGTGAGGAACTGTCTGCAAGCCTCTCTCTTTTTTTTTTCTTCTTTTTTTTCTCTCCATGGAACAGTTACAAAGATTAATCGCTCTCTAGAGTGTCCAACACTTCAAAACTTCCTTGAAAGAGCGTGTGAAGGGCCTATATACAGAACTCCATTTAGAGAAAATTAATGCCCTGAACCAATTAAGAGTCCGTCAGCACCGGCCGAGATGATGGGGCAGCTTTGTGTGAGAGACTGTGAGGCTCCTCAGCACTCCAGCAGGAGGTCAGGACTCAGGGAAGGGAGAGAAAGAGAGGGAGAGAGAGAGAGAGAGAGAGAGAGAGAGAATTGGGTTTCAATGAGAGGAACAGAGTTACCATATAGATTTTGTGTCAGCAGGTAGAAAATATTCACATGTTGGAGCCACTGATGAACGCTAACTGCCTTTGCCATCCAGATTGTGAAAATAAGTGAGTGGCAGTAAAGAACACAGTGAGTTTGATTCAAATTGTAAATATAACTCAAGTCTCCATTAAAAAAAAACAAAAAAAACCCCAAACTTATAGAATTTATGAATCCTCTTGTGAGTGCTAAGTGATCTGTGTCACGTGAAGGACTTTTCATATAGGGATAGATAGATAGACAGATAGATAGATAGATAGATAGATAGATAGATAGATAGATGTGCTCTCTTGGGGACATTTCAACACACAGTTAGTAAGGTGCACAAACACACACACACACACGAACAGACTTGAGCAATTAGTACTCTCCTCCTTATTCTTTGTATTGTTTAGAAACGATGACCAAAGTGAATTTCCTTGGATTTGAAGGGGCGTGTCCTTGGCCTTACACTCCACAGCTAATTATCATATCATTGGTTAGCTGGAGGAAGTTTTAGCCAATGGGACTTCAGAGTATGGATAAGTAATTGTTTAATTCGACACAATGAACAAAAAACAGTGAAACTGCAGATGCTAAAGCAAATAATTATTGAAATAATCTTGTTTAAGCAAAGTTATGCCGGAGGGAGAAAGTGCTGGCTTTAGGATTTTGTGCGGAATAACATGCTAAATATTTATTTGTCCAAATATCTTCTCATTAGCATTTGGCTTTTGAACTGACTTACAAGAACTGTACTTGTGTTCACTAAGACCAACACCGACTAAACCGAACAGCATTCATATTTCATTTTTTTTTATTTTTTATTTTTTTTTATCATTAGCTGCACTGATTCATAACAGTTCACAGATACATTACAAACGAATAAGATAGCCTCTGGTTATAAAGAATGATCTATGACTTTAAGTGAACGTCTCTCTTATCTGGCTGTCGGCGCTTATCCATTGAAAAATCGTGCCGACCACACATAGTTCATTAGTCATAATTTCTCATACAAAAAAGAAAAAGGAAAAAAAAGACAGAAGAAAACTCCCTACTTTATCTGCAAGGCAGTGCAGTCCCTTTTTTTTCTCTCCCCAGACACCATTCTTCTAATATGAGACTAGTCTGTGTGAACTTTCACGTTGCTGTGGGTGACAGCATTATCAACACCCAGAGAAAAGCAAAGAAAAGGAAAAAAAAAAAAAAAGACAAAAAGGAAAAAAAAAAGAAAGAAAGAAGAAGAAGAAGAAGAAGAAGAGGCTATGATGGAAGCTGGTGACTGTCTCTTTAGTCTCCTGAGGGTTACGTTGTTTTTATCTACTTGAATGGATTTCAGAGCTGCAGATATGGCAGATCATCAAGGTTTGGCCACTCTAAATGACCCATATACTCATTGTTTATACATACCGCTTTTGCCCTGTTGCCATTCCACGCGTGTGTCTCTGCCTCCTGGACTGACTGATACGTGACGGTACTACAATATCTTCAAGCTTTGTTTTTCTCTCTCTGTTTTTTTTTTTGTGTCTGAAAATATATTTTGTGATTAAAAAAAAAACATGAATGGATTGGAGGGGCAGGAATTAGTGTGTGTGTGTGGACGGGGGGGGGGGGGGTTGTAAGGATACTGGGCCTTCATTGTTAAAATATCTGTTTTTGCCCCATGGTTATACGCCTTTATCTATGTAACGGACTAGCACAAAATGATTTAGATTCTTTGGAGCTTGGAACATTGCCTTGTGTCTGTGAATATCTGAATGTATTATCAGTAACCTCTGGACCCCCAGAGACTGTGGATCTACTGCAAATGCGGGGGACAGTCTTTTGGGTCACTGATACTGTGAATGTGGAAAATATTACTCAAAACATATTTCAAAGTGAAATACACAGCCTTTTTGGGGTGGTTAGATTTGGTGAATAGTGACATGATGTTGCCACCGGGCCTATATGTTTTTAAAATAACTTCATGCTTTCCAGGACCTCTGTCAGCTAGGCTTGAATCACGTTTCACTTTTTTTCCCTTTTTTTTAAGATTTTGTATGCAGTTTTCCCCCTCACATAACACTAGGTCTTTTTTTTTTAATGTTATGAGTGAGTATGGCATCTCGACGTAAAAAGAAAAATGACTTTATAGTCAGTTTAAGGTGCTTTATGAATACTGAAAAATCATCACATTATATAGGCCTGGTTGATATTCAGCCTCAGTCACATTTGCAGACATAATAACATGTTCAGCAATTACAGACCAGCAGGACACAAAACACATTAGACCTGTTGGTGTCAGGCAGGGGGACAGAGCACATGCTGGCCTGGACAGATGTATCTGTTTTTATGGAGCCTCTCATTGTCAGATCCAGATTCTGCGGAGGAAGAACCATTGGAGACATGTCCGAAACGCGTCGGTCCCAGTGACAGATGCCTAGTTGTTTTTAAAATTCCTCTCATGTTTACATTGATATGCATTCAGGCATGGAGAGAAAGTCTAAAACAGTGGTTCTCAGCTCCAGTCCTGGGGGGGGCGCTGTCCTGCACGGTCTTTGTTTTAAATCTCCTGAGCTCAGGACTGACACACCTGGTTCCACTGATCGATTAATCATCGAGTCCTTGATTAGCTCAGTTAACTGTGATGATGAAGAGTTAAAACAAGGACGTGCAGGACTGGAGTTGAGAGCTGCTGCTTTAAAACATCTTAATCATCGCTGTTAATATGAAACCTTGGAATCTGATGTCCAGGAGTGGAGAGGAAAGACAAAGAATGACAGAAAAAAAACATATTCTATTTGGTGCTACTGAGGTTTTGAGCTTTAAAAACTAAGAAGTGATCAGAGTGTAGTTTTACTGCTGAAAAGACTGTTAAAACGTCTGGAAAAACCCTGAAATATTCTCTCAAATTAAATTACAAGCCAACATTAGACATCTTGAAACACCACCAGTAACTGCTAAGAAAAAAAAATCAAGAAAATACCAACATAAAGTGTCTCCATGGGGTGTGGGGCCATCGGAAGCCACCAAAAGTACTGCGATAGACCTTGTCAAAGGTTGTCCAAGCATCAGTAACACCAGTTTTCCATGAGAATGTCCATTAGGTGATATGTTGCTGATGGTGGTTGACACCTTCATCAACAGAACTTCCCATAATTGTGCAGCCGGACTGAAAGGCCAATGAGAAAGCAATATGGTGTACATCACTTTCACGCTCATCAAATCGTTCCATGAGCACTTGCACCCTGTGGATGGCAGGCTTTGTCATCCAGGAATACATCGCTCCTTTGAGGATGGAAAAGCTTCACCTTAGGGTGAGAGACATCACTCAGAGCAACTCTGTATGAATTGGCTGTTATGTTGTTCTCTGAGGGACTGAGAGGACAAAGGACCATTCCAGGAAAATCCACTTCTGCCAGTGGTCTTCACCATGTGAAACAAGTGCACTGGCCTGTAGGTTTCAATTTGCTCAGTTATCATGTGTCAATCACCTGCCTGTCAAGAAAAGGTTGTAAGACAATTTCTTTGACCATGTCACTGTTTGGTTTGCTGCTTAGCAGACCTCTGCATATGTGCTCTTCACTGTATATACATGAGCTCAAACTTAATGGCATGGTAATAGCTTCATTAAAACCACCCAAGTCTGATTAATGCAACAGACTTCAGTGTGTGTGTGTGTGTGTATGTGTATATATATATATACATATACATGTACACACACACACACACACACACACACATATATATATATATATATATATATATATAAATACACACACCTCATTTGCACACATATTTCCTTCATATTGAGGGTTACTAGTTACTAAGCCCCCCACCCACCCTAAAGACATCCTCTCTTTCTGTCTCTTTCTCTCTGCCTCTCTTTGTTTCAAACCAGAAACCAGCCCTTGCAAGTAAAAACAGCATGACAATTAGGTGTCACTCACCCCGACGATACCATCACCGCACGTCTCTGCTGGGCATTTTGCGCAATATGGCGCCCTGTCACCAGGCAATCTGGACAGATCTGTCTATAACGAGGAGGATTATGAGCTGCCCTCGTGCCCGTTCACCCCCACGGGTCACCGTGTACCGTGCATCTAAATAAACTCTCTGTCACTTTGCTCTTTATCTGCGGACATTTGGCAAGTCTCTGCTCTCACACCCTGAGGAAACTGAGAAACTGGCGTGCTGAGGGTGTGCCAACTGGATTCAGTTATGACGGCTCCTCTAAGACGAGGCACTGCTGCAGCACATTTCGCACCGGGCACATAGAAACGGAGGCTTTAAACCGTATAAGAATGGTTAGACAGATGTTCCCAGAGCTCGTGTCAGTCAGGATAGCAAAACAGAGTGGCACTGCGCAGTATTTCGTAACACTTGGAAAACGGAACGGAAACGCGGCTGATTTACAACCGTGGGTTCGGGCGACAGCCTCACGCGTGCGGGAATACCAGAAAGTCCACTGGAGATGCATCTGTGAGATTATCAGAGCATATCCAAAGAGCTTTTTCACACTCCGATGATCATAATACTCAGAAACACAATATGAAACACTGATTGTACAAATGCGCGTGTTGTACAACAGAGATTAATTTTAAAGATAAACATTGAAGGAAAACTCAGCTACTAAAATCAAAATCCATGGCAGGACAAATCCATAAAGAACAATGGCATAATTTCAGGTTTTACCATGTAAATTGATGCATAAAATGCAATGATGAGAGCCAGGGGAAACAGTTCTGTCATCCCTCCACAAATTGCGGAAATGATCAGTTTTGTTTGTTTAAGGCTGCACTTACAGTATATAATTAGCAGTTTCATCAGAACTGCCACAAAACATTTAATACTGAGAATAGTAACATTTGAATTAATTGTGTGATGTGGAAAAATATCCCTATTTCCAATGCTTGTATGTGTGTGTGTGTGTGTGTGTGTTTGTGTCAGTTGGACTTGAAGTGCATTACTCACTGTACAGTTGTCATGGACTTGGGGAAAAACTCGAGCACAGAAAACTAGTCAGAGCTCATCAGGAATTACCCAGGCAGAAAATGGCAGGTGACTGACCAGGTGAGACAAATGAATGAGGGAGGCATGTAATTCAACCCAAGACACACACGAACACACACAAACACACACACAAACACACACATAAAAGAGGGGCAAAAAAGCTGAGCAGTCATTTCTGCATCACTGAGCAGGCATTCACACAGTGCCCAAAGGCATTTTACCTGCGATACGGTAGTATGAAAGGCCGAGATGATAAACAGTGAGCCCAGACCCACTGGCTGCGTCATCAGCCCCGTTCAGGGAAGAGAGCCCTGAGGCCAGTCGTAGAGGTGTCAACATTACACGCGCTGGCCACACAGGGCAGAAAAAAAAAAAAATCACACCTCTGAACATGTGCCAGGGCTGCTGTTGACATGTGGACAAATGTAGTGTTACTTTTCACTTCACACAAGTCAGGTACAGCTTTTAACAACCCGCTACCACCTTGGATATTCAGCTGAATGCTTTTTTGACAAAAAAGTCAAAATGGTGTAGTAGGGGTCTTTGCTGGGTATCGCTGCATTACATAATTGTCAGGATACTAAGTTGCTCCTGTTGTGGTAAACACTGAGTCAATTTAATATTTTAAGACACAAGCCCCCCCCCACCCCCACCCCCACCCCCAGCCCCCCACAGCCTTTTGTGAAAACTTAACTTTCGCTGTCCTATTGGTGGTCAGCTCAAACAATTTAGGTCACTTACCAAAAGGCAGGGAGAGAAAAACTTGACTTAAAATTGAAAGTCAACTTTTTACTGTCTGTTATTTATTTCAATCTTTTTTTTTTTTTCATTGTCATTATTTATCGTGTGTTATTTATTGTATACGGCATCCCTGTGTTTGTGTTCCATTTTTCTTGTTGAAGCTGTCGAGTTTGGTCAAAGGAGAGATGGGTTGAGGAACGAGTCCATTTGGCGGTTCTGATACATAAAGGGCATGACTTATTGGTCTGAATTGATGCAGTTTTGGCTTAGCACTGTCTCCTCATCCTTTTTTCCCCCCTTTTTTTAGACAGGATTGCATTGTTACACTGACAAAATGGTTATTGATTTTTTTTTTTTTTAAGAAACAGGGTAGATGGGTATGGCAAAATTACTGCGGATCAGGGTTTTATTACAGTTAGATTTGTATCAGTAGAAACATGTAGTTTTGATTACAGTGTGATAAGATCCTTATATGTGTGAAGGCTCAGTGAAAATCTTTTTCGTTATGAATTTGTATTATTGAATTCCCATAGTTATTGGATAGAACTCAAAATTTAGAAAAAGTTGCTATATTTTTTCAGTTTTAATGTTTTGTAATTAAACGTTGATGTCAATGTGGTAATTTGGTCTTGGACACTGAGGAAAAGGGTCCTCTTTTCAGTTTATACATATTCCACATAAACTTCACATATATTCTCTCTGCAGAAACCAGAATACAAGATTATCTACATAGCTTTCACACTGTAAATTTCAATAAGTTATCTTTAAAAAAATCATGCAAACTCATTGCCTTGAATCAATCAGATAAAGTTACTTATAGCTCTTTTCTACCAGGTTGGTGCCGGTGCCGGTGCCGGTGCGGAGCCAGTTCTGCCTTGGTGCCACTCGAGAACTGGCTCGCATTTTGATGCGGTTTGAGAGCCGGACGTTACATAGCGAAAGCTGGGATCATTTCTCTGAGGAAAAAAATCATGGCAGAACGCATCTGCGTTGCTTGACTTTTTATAAATTTACTTTTACGCTAGACTTCCACACAGCGAAACACCTCGCAAATTTTGCCCTACCACTTTTTCGCTCAGGGGGCATGGTCGCAAAAACAGCTAGCCTGTCACCTAGCTCAAAAGTTCGAGTGCTTAAATGAAAGTCTGCAGTAGTCTGTTTGCCCTGAGCAGAGCCATTGAGACAGTCTTTTCTATGACTCTGGCCCCGACTGAGTTCATACAACATGTAAACAACAACCTGTGTTGATATAGACACAAATGGCTGCCAATACCCGCGGATGCTCAAGTCCCTTATATAAAATGGCACAGTATTTGCATATAACCTATGCACATCCTTCCGTATACTTTAAATCATCTCTAGCTTACTTATAATACCACATACAGTGTAAATGCTATGTAAATAGTTGTTATACTGTATTGTTTCAGGAGTAATGATAAGAAAAAAAAAATCTGTCCATGTTCAGTATAGACGCACCCATTGCAGGCCTAACTGCACAGTACACGTCAGCAACTACGTAACATTTTCTTTCTTTCAACACTTACAGATTGCTTTTGTTTAATGACCCAAGAGGGAATTACATAGAACAAAACACAGGATTTTTAAAATACAAGTGCATGTAGAAAATATAATTAAAAACAGAGAAAATATAAATGCATTCAGCAAAAGAACGAGACGCGAGGTTCTAGGTTAGGCACCGGTACCGCGTCGGTGGAAAAGGGCTATTCACATAATCAATCTTGTTTTAAGTTTGAGTGACTTGATATTTTTCAGTAACCCACACCTTCACAGTGAATAATATTTACTGATTTAAAGAAAAGCATTTTTGACTAGCTCTAGTCAACTTCGCAATACTCATTATTTATTAGGTTTTTTTACACACCAAGTATTCTTAACACCATAGATGTAATTACTTTAACTAATTCCAGATGAATTGAAAGCTCTTACTGCTTTCTAGTAGGACATTCTGTAACAGAAATTAGGACTGTAGGTTTGACAATGATTCACTTCAACAGTTTATTGTAAATCTTCTTAACATTACCGTCTTAGTTGTGCAATAAATAACAAACAAAACTTTACTTAGAATAACCACACCACTGCTTGATAGGCATGTGACTAGTGAACTTCCAAATGGTGACAAACGTTTGAGTCATTCCCTGAGTAAATAAACTGTAGTTAACAAGCACACACACATAACATATTACAGAACAATAATCTTTTTAAGCCAGAAAAACTCTAACAACATTACTGCACAACACGATTCCTCTCCCAGCATGCCCTGTACAAACCAGGACGTAAACAGCAACAGAACGGTCAAATACGTTACATAAACTTAAATTGCAAAGTCAGTCTAAACCCAGTTGAAATCCATTTAAAGCTAATCTGTAACATGTATCTCTTTCGTGTGCTGCCCTGCAGGCAGAGGAGGATGATCCATTGTGTGCACGTCAAAACAACAATAGTTCACTGACCACAAATATTTGAAGTAGAAACCTGAAAAAATTAAGTGAGTCAATGTTCCTACCTCTAAAATAAAAAAGGCTGAGGTAAATTAGCGAGAGGAAAGTGAATAGTGAAAAAATGAGTATGGTTTATGTGTTTATTTCAGTAAGGACATGTATTAGCTTTCGCAGTGCATGTTTTGCCCTCTGATCGCCTCGTTACCGCTACTGACAAAAAACGCGAAAAAAAAAAAACGCTGTTAAGCGATGTGTTGACATTGGCCCAGGATATCTGTTTCATTCGCTTTTAAGTGCCAACCAATCAAACAGCAGGTAACGTCTGGCTTCACTTCTGACTTCATTTCCAGGGCGTTTATTGATTTACCGCCACAACATCCTCGCCATTACACGTTCATACCCCTTGTCTGGGTCCAAAAAGATTGCTTCAGGTTGAAGCGTTCCATACCCAGAGAGAAAACAGAATTAAATACATTCCGAAGGCCCCCTCGACGTGCAGCAGATGCAATTAGCCAAAGTCGAGCGTTCGGATAAGGGTCATTTAAAGCCCTTCCCGGTGAGCGAAGAGTGCAGAGCAGCCTCTTCCACATTCTCTTTGATCAGTCATAATGCTGTTATGACTTATGGCAGCCGAGTTTTGATGTAGTCATTATCAAGTCTTCACTGATAGGATCACAGCCGTGATGTCACATGCCCGCTAACGTTCTCCCCCTCACAGAGCTGGAGCCGAAGGGGAAAAACAGAATCGGAATCGGAATCCCGCACTAATTTGTGACGCTTTGACTGGACGTTTGCTTCATTCGAGGATCTTGAAGTTTATTGACTCATTAAAGAGACTTGGTCGACAGTGTCATGTTAGTTGGGAGGAAGATAAAAAAAAAGAAGTACCAACGTTACTTTCATCTTGTAAATTCTACCGCAGCCTTAACAAGAGAATATCAACAGCTTCAAATGATCTCACTGCTCTCGACGGTGACTTTTTTAAAGCTTATTAAATTCAAACTACAACATTTTCCCTTCCAAATACATGAAAACATACAAGCTTGAACCCCACAGACAGTGGAATGTTATCATGAGGAAAAGATTTCACCAAAGGGTTTTTTTTTTTCTTTTTTTATGCTCTCATGTTCTTACTTTAAAACAACTTTATCAAAAGGGATTTGATGCAATCCACTGGGATGACTGGAGCTGAAAATTCTGAGAAATTACATTTTTTTTTTCCTGGAAAAATCAGAGTGTGAGAAGCCATGATTTTGGCAATGTTTATAGGAGGCATTAAAGAGGTTAATATGAGCGTCTATCTCATACCATACGACGTATCATATCCTTATCCACTTAGCTGTTATTAGACAGGGACGTGATTGCGAAATAATGAAAAATAAAACATGTCGCTGGACCTGTCTTTGTGATGTACTATCATGACCTTTCACCTCACCTCTACCCCCCCCCCCCCCCACCCCCCCCCCACCCCACACACCCCACACACACCACACACACGTACCCTTTGGTTTGTTCTCACTGCCCACCAAATCAAAACTTGAGAATCTTCTGGTTGAAGTGTGTCAGAATTACACAATGGAACACTTCGTGGCAAAATTTGAAATTGCTTTTAAGAATAATGTAGTGTCTTCCTCAAAACAGAGTAGGGCTGAATTAGGTGTTATTTATAAATGTGATGTGGCGATACATCATTTCAAGTGAGAGTGAGGCGGGGAAAGATCTTGAGATTTCTGAGTAAAAGCTGTGAGCTAACTGTGAAGAGCTGTCAGCAGGAAACAACATTGCAGGATTTATTCTCTTATTCATAGTGAGAGGTTAAGCATAATTTCAATTTGTCACATGGATGTCCTCCTACAAAACCTGACACGTTTGCTCAGCCGCACGGAAATTAAATTATATTTGTGTTAATTTCAATTATTTTTACAGAGCGCAAATTAATGTCTTGAAAGCTTGCTTGTGAACAGAATTAATTGAGTACCCAGTTTTTCACTCCAACATGTCTTGAAAGCATTGTTTATTGAGTTTTACACAGCAACACAAAACTGTTTCTTGCTGTTGTTTATATATATATATATATATATATATATATATATACACACACACACACACACACATATACTATAGGGTACAGTTGCTAAGGTAATTTGCATGACAGTAATCATTGTTTGCTAAAAAAATTCATATGCTATTAAATTCATACAACTTGAACTTACTGTCACCTTCATATGCTGCTTGATTCACGTATTACAATCGATCTGTCAAAAACACTCTTTCATCTCTCCCATCTTTCCTCCACGTCTCAAACCATTCAACACTTACACAAATGAGCGAGGAGTGAGAACACTCATATCATTTAATCCTGGTCTTATTCTGTGGGCTTTTTTTTTTTTTTACTTAATAGTAACCAAACACAAGTTCTCATGTATGGATATGGGATAGTAACATCAAAAGCACTGACCCACTTTGAAAAAAAAAAAAAAAAAAAGTTTTATTCATTTCTGTTTATTTTTTGTGCCATAATTATTCGTTTGTTCTACGAGTTATTACTGAAACATGTTTTATTCTTTGTTCTCCTTCCATTAGTGTGTTCCCTTTGTCGCACTGGGAACTGATAACAAAGTGAATATATTTATTCCCCTTGGCAGCATTCGAGATAGCATGAGGTATGAAAATGCATACATACATGCATTAGATGATACAATGTAAATTTAGTACCATACACTCTTCACAGTGTCAAAGAAACAGCACCAGAGGATACAAAGTTAATGTGTTCATATATGTTTAAAGGAAGCTATAATGAGTGACTGACAGCTTCTACACTGTGTTCTGATATTTATCTGGTTATTATCAAGGCTGTACTAAAGGATGGAATATTATATTGTTAACATATATGAGGTGGTCTACTACATTATCAGTGTCTACTTATGTAGACACGAAACATAGCCAGTATGTCACCGAGTTGAGTTGTGCATTCGCTCTGTATTTCTCAGGTGCTGTCCTACGGAGCTGCAGGACTGCACTAACACAACACAGTCAGAGACGGAAAATGCTAGAATGCTTAAGATGTTTCGAATCAGATTTGTTAAAGCTGCATCGGGCAGTGGTGTTTGTCATCATTACTGGGAGCTGAGTGAGAACCTATTCATCTCCCTTGAAATTTGACTGATGTAGTGCCATAGTAACAGATTGCCAGAGAATCCACATCACCTATGTGGACATCTTTTCCTGGTTTCAATTGGAAGGAACTCTTGTTGATGTTGTTGTTGTTTTCTTTCAAACCCACCAAAGATGAAATTGACACATTAACTGGTTACGTGCATTTGTTTTGATGCTGACTTTGAATGTACTGTGCTTTATTCAAGCAACATCTTCCTTTTTCTCGCTTCTCTCAATGGAGTTCCTATTCAAAGTGGACCCTTGATAGAGCTACTCAGGTCAAACACATTTCTGCCATAAGCACCAGTCTCAGGCATAGCAGTCTTTCAGGATGAGCATGTTCTGATCAGCCTGAACGTGTTATTTCCTCAGACATAGCGATGCTATGAATATGTGCGAGTAATAGAATGAAAAGCTTCGGTGAGTCTGTAACATAATCCGGACTATACAGAATTACGGGTCAGCGATTCCACAAACATACTTGTGCCTCGGAATAGCCGTAATAAATATTCAGTGAGATTTTTTTCGTGATTTCTTCGTGGCTTATTCCAAAACTGAATGCTGCATGAAGTCTGACCTTAAGTTTTAATGTGTGAAAGAAACAGCTGTGATGCTGTAAGACAGTGTTACTGCAAATAAGCAGCTCACTGCATTTAGTTAGTACATTTTTTTTTCCTTTGTTATTTAAGCCAATGCAGCATGATTGTAAATTCACAACACTGATTATGTCACACCCCATGCTAATGAAGCTGAAATTATAACAGTGTATTCTGTTCTCCCCCTCTCTCCCGCTCTCTCATGTGTGTATATATATATATATATATATATATATATATATATATATATATATATATGCTTGTCTGAATAGGTATGTATTTTTGGCCTGCATATATTATTACCTTACAGATAAAATGATCTGATGTTGTATGTTTATTTCCTTAGTGCCACAGGGCCAGTCAGGGAAAAAGCAAAAAAGAGGAAAAGTTTTTAAAAAAACAAATACCAACCCCCCCTGCCCCAACCCCAATGAACGGGTGGGGGGGACATGTAAAAACACATCAGAGTTTCCTTTTTGGAGTTTAACCAGGGATCTGGAGGCTGAATTTTTTTGAACAGGAAATGTTCTTGTTATGAGTCCCTTATCTGATTTTTTTGTCACAGTAAAAGCAAGGACACTGAACAGACGCATCTGTAGAAAACTCCTAAGGCTCACTGCCCCGGCACCACCCAGCTCTAGGGTTTTCAGACCAAGCATCACAGGAATCTACTCAATCCAGTCCCGTTAAACAAGCCATGTCTACACTGACATTTACAAAATGCACTTACGAAGAGATGCAAATACGCCTTCATAAACCGACTTAAATATCGTGCCTCGTCAAATTTCAGTGTTTACACCGTTTCAGGGGGCTCCAAAAAACGATTACTGTTTTGCGCGCTGAACCACGGCAGCTAAGACTCCTGAGAGAGAGAGAGAGAGAGAGAGAGAGAGAGAGAGAGACTGAAGTCACTGGAGTGAGAAATCAAAGATTCTCTTGTCAAATATAATGGCAATACACACTATGATCACAGAGAAAATGGTTTGAAAAGAACAACAACTACAAAAAAAAAGAAAAAAAAGAAGAACAACAAAAAAAAATTTCCAACGTCCATGAACAGTCTTTCAATGACAAACTTACGTAGACCATCAACAGGGCACTTCAGACTCGATTTACATGATTGACCTCCAGTGTTTTTACACGTAATGGAATTGGTCTGTGTCCCAGTGCTCTGGCTCTGGATTTGAATTATTCTCTGGCTGATTGGACAAACATTAAAGGCAATTGTTTTTTTTGTGTGTGTGTGTGTTTGTGTATGTATGTGTGTGTGTGTGTGTGTGTGTGTGTTTTAGAGCATTGATTTTTATGAATAAAACAACCTTCTGTAATCAGTTGAAGACTTTTGTTTTTATTTGTGAGTGTATGATGAATCAGGTCTCCACAAAAATGTAACCAATTTCGAAAATAAAATATGCTGATATCAAGTCCTAGACCAGTGACAAACAGGATGTTATGTGACAACCCATCATTCCCCTGAGAAAGTACTGTCCTCAGACACACACACATGTGTGTGTGTTTGCTTGTGTGTGTATGTGTGGGCTGACATAATCCACAGGGAGATGATGGTGTTTCCTTCTTTTTTCTTTTTTTTTTTCAAACACAAAAGCTAGTGGCTGATTGATTTAAGGTCACATCTGTGTCCAGGCCAGCAGGATGGTCATTGCACAGAATTTCCTTAGTCACTCTACACAAGGACACTTCCTGTGGAACGGCTCCCAGGAACATGTCTGCTTCCTGTCACCTTGCCGCCACCCCGTTGCCGTGGAAACGAATGTCACCGAAAAGGAGATGTGCCCACTTTGGTCACTGGGCTATGGGAAGAAAGAGACTTGTTTATATATACACATGTACACATGTGTGTGCACACGCACACAGGATACGTACATACAGGTTACACATTGGTCAGTCCAGGAGCTAGCTACAGGTATGGTTGGTGGACTATAGACAAGATTCTTCTAAGTTGTCAGTCAGATTTGCGAACCAGTCAAGTCACGATATGTGTAATGATGGTATATATTAGAGATATATGGTACATATTAGGTAGGTATTAGATGGTTTACATTACAGATGTAACGTTTTTTACTGAAATGAAAACTGCAGTTCTGTAACCGTAAGTTTGGTTCAAGGTACTTACATAGCGAACCTTTCAATTTTTTTTTTCTCCTGCCTCATTTTGTTCACCTCACCTCACCTCTTCAAAGTGAAGTTTTTATTTTCCGAATGTCAATTCATTTTCCCATTAGGCTATAGGAGAAAATTCCTCACACAGCAAAATTGCCATTGTTTAAAAGTGTTAATTCTGCAGCGATTAAATTTTCAGTGTTGATCAGTGTTAATCTGTGTCAATTCTTGAGTTGTTTGACCAAACATGTACACCCACAGTGTGAATAAAACTCACAGCCTAGTGTTTTAGGCATGTGTGAATGTAAGTGCTCTTGGAAGGAGTTAATAACATTTCTGGTCAATCATGTGCTTACGAAGAGGATATTGCCACTCAAGGTTGTCAGGACAAGGATAAGGTAAGATTATTCTTGCTACTTGTGAAAGCCAGGGTGAAAACCACAACTAATAATAATACTGAAAATGTTTGTAATATAACATTACAGGTATACATTTTCACATGAATGTATTTTACCTGCTTTTAAAATATATGGTAGCATTAGCTTGTTGAACTTTGCAGCTAGTTGCGACTTCAGGTAGGTAGGTAAGTTAGCTAGCTTGCATGCCAACCTCTGTGGGCGTTATCCATTTTTAAACAGTCAGATTTATGTTCATTTTTGATAGTCAAGACACAATATAGTAGAAGTGCAGTTAATAGGCTCTTGGAATCGACAGTGCCATAAAAACCCATTGTGCACCTTACCGTTAGCCAGCGAACAAATTCTCAACTAGTTCCAGACCGAGCACAGACACCTCACCGGATCGCTAAGAACAGGGGAGCTAACCAGCTGTAACATATTACCTCAGTTTGTGTTTTTATTCCAACTGTATTTTCAGATTGGACAATGGGTTTTTATGGCGCTGTAGATTCAAAGATCCAGTTAACGTCATTTCTGCTATATTGTGGCTAGTCTACTATACTATGTCTGTATATGTCTGTATATGTCTGTATATAGTATCTATCTTCCAGGTGTCACGGAGAGCAGTCTAATAAAAACTGCTGCTCTAAATGAGTTTTCTTATACTCCGTTTCTTAAAAAAAACATTGAACTAAAAAACTGTAGATTAGTTTGCTTTCATTTTCATTTTTTGAAGAGATTTGTTGCTGTTTGTTTGACATTTGTACTCTCTGTGTTAAATTCATATACGTTTAATATCTTAATATAGACAAAGGACAACTTCAGCTCTGAGGTGGTTCAATTTTCCTTCAACCCAAACCATGACAGAAACCATACCTTGACACAAAAATTCATGTACAAACTGAACAGTGAATAGGGTGAAGCGTTACACCTCATATATATCTATATCTATATCTATCTATCTATCTATCGATATATATATATATATATAAATATATCTATATCTATCTATCTATCTATATCTATCTATATCTATATATATATATATATACACACACATACACACACACACACACACACACACACACACACATACATACATACATACTATATATATATATATATATATATATATATATATATATAAAGCCAAGTGTGATGGCTTAAAATGATCCTATTTGTAGTAGTGAACTACATTTGTTAAATATATGGTAAATGTGACAGAGTTTTTTACCCCTCTAAGGAAAAAAAAAAAAAAAAAGAAAGGAAAAAAAAAAAAGAATTCTGTTCTCACATAAGTGGTCACAAAAACACATTTGTTGGTTGGAGAGTTCGACCAATGAGCTTCAAGAAAAACCTTTGATGAAGACCTGGTGGGAAAGCTCAGAAATGACCTCAGATGGAGGCACCAACAAATGTCCATTTCATGTCTGAAGCCACGGGGTCGACATCCTGTCTGGCATGTCTCCATCAGAGCTCCACAACAGTGTCGCCATGTGTCCGAATCCCAGACCTTGAAGATTCTGTAATGTATTCCAACTTTAGGCTCGGTCTGGGAAAACTCCGTGCACTCTGGGAGCTGCTATTAAAGAGCCATTGTTGTATATGCATTAAATCAGATTTTGCTTTCCCCTCTTAGAGATATGGGATCAGAGGTTTCCATTAAATAATACTGATGCTTCTCAAATGATACCTCTTGTGCACAGATGTCTGCAAACCACAGTCGACTGCAAGACAGCGACAGATCAGGTCATCGTGAACGAACTTGACATCAGAATAAATGTTCAGAGGCACAGGCTAGGCTTAAGTGATGACGCATTTACTGTCCCCTCCCTGGTAGAGATTACAGCATGCTGCCACTATATGCTTAAAATATATTCTGATGTTGAGATAAGTGCCATTCTGCGTGCAAAGTTCTTCATATAGGTTTGTCACTGTCCATAGCCTATGTTCATTAATATCACCTTCACAGAAAAGACAGGCAAGAAACTGCATCTGAGTCAAATCCCCTTGGCACACACATGTAGCTTATCTACTCTGAAGGAGTATAACTAAAGAGACGCTCCGTCGCCATGACGATTTATATGTTTGGTTGTCCAAATGCGAAGCCACCCAGTGAGAGGCATGCTGGTTATCATGCTGTCTCTCTCAAAACCCACCCCCCCCCGCCCAAAAACCCCCACCGCCGCCCCCCCCCCGTCAGCGACCATGAGAACAAGGGCCATAGACCTAACACTCACTTTACACCATCACACCACCACCTGTGTGTGTGTCACCAGTCCTGCTAACATAGTTCCCAGGATAACGCCAGCCAAGGTGTAGATATTTCACACAGTGAGTCAGAAAAATGCCTAAGCCAAAAAAAAGTGAAATATTTAAATGATGTATTAATTATCTTTTTTTTTTTTAATGTTACCAGATTTCACTGCAATTTTTTAATGTGTTTGGTACATTTCAATGACACCACCGTCCATTTAGCACCTGTGACTTTTTTTTTTTTTGACAGAAATGCTGCCCAAGAGGGGTTTAGTCTATAATTTTACAACCAGACTTCTGTCTGGACTAATTTGGATCAACAAAAGGACTGGCTGTCCAGTGCTGAGTGGCAGAGAATACATTTTCATGTTGTTCTGTGTTTGATTAGTTATTCTTTTGAGTGGCTGGTTGCTTGATGGCACAGAACAAAGAAACCACATGAAGGAAATGGCCACACAGGGGCTGCTTTGGAGGGAAGGTCAGGCCTATTGCACAACAGTGCCCCCATGTGGTGGAGCAGACAGTGACAACATGAGAAATCACACCTCGGTGATCCTTGCTCTCACTATTTGCCAAAAAAAAACAAAAAACATGGGTAACAGGTTGTATCACCCAAGTTTTTCTGATCCAGCATGACTGTTTTAAAGGGATGTAAACAACGGAATTCATCAAATCCAGTTATATATCTTGTTACATGTAAAGCACGTTGCGAGAACGAAGTGTTTTACTTAATTTGACGTACTAAAATAGTAATACCCCTGAAAAATGGCCATGCTTTAACAAATATTACATAACCATGTCTTCAGTGCTATTCCTTGTTTACAGAAAATCTTACCACAGAATAATGATCTGCCAAGACCATTGATGCTCGATGAATGTCCTCGATAAAAATGTCGAAGAATGGCTGTCTCTCTCTTGTTCAGTCTGTGCAAGATGAATGTGCGAAGGAGATGTTCACAGCTCTGTAGCGACTCCTGCTATGCTGTTTCTTGTCTTTGAAATTAAACATGGAATTGGATTCATGGAGGCTAAAGGGTCAAGGTATCACTCTGCCCAAATAAAAAGGCTAAAATGCCAAAGGTCTAATTCAATCAAAACACCAGTAAAACTCTACAGTGACAATAAAATAGTTTGCAGCTTCACATCACGTAACTCTATGCTCATATCAAGAAAAACACTAAGACTATAGGGTATGACAGTTAAGAGTCGTGCCTTTTGCTATTATTATTATTATTATTATTATTTATCAAGGTCGGAGGTTTATTTCCAGTAATTGCAGAGCAAAGCAGTGACATTGGATCTCAATTACAACGCAGTGCAAGGACAAACATAAAACAATCATGCGTTTCAAAACCAGAATAGGCCAGGAATATGCTCTATTGAGTAGTGATATATTAGTATTCCGTCCAGCCAATGACATTGAGAAGTTAATCCTTGTTAAGTGCTGCAAGGTTTTTACTGTTCGTACGGTTGTTCTTTACAGCCAAGATATTGTAGAATTTTCAAATATCGTGAGAATTTTCCAATTCTATTACTTTCTTTTGTTGTTGTTTTTTTTTTTTTCGTTCTTTCTCTCTGCAAAACGGTAACTTTTTTAACACTTTTCTTACTGGAGATTTCAGTTGGTCAGTGTTGTAAGATTCAGTAGGAAAGACCACAGCAGGTTGTTTGAATCTGGGGCCTGAGAAAGCGGAGTGACTGGGTGGCCTTCATTACAGGGGAGGCTCAGTGTGACAGACGGCGGGAGGCTGAACACACTATCAGAGCCCTTTTTAATTTAATTGAGCCTTCTAGTCACTGCACAAATACATTTGACTGTACTGAACCTGCCTTCTCACCCAAGAGACTCAAAAAAAAAAAAAAAAACTCGCTGTGACACAATATGTTAATTGACTTTTTTGAAGCTGGCAGACTTAATTAAGCTCTTATTACACTGGAGAGAGAGAGAAAGAGAGAGAGAGAGAGAGAAAAGGGAGACAAAGATACTTACCGTGACAATACGCCTGCAAAGACAAGCGGAGAGGCTGTGCGAAAGACTCATCGGAGAAAAACGGTTAACACGTGCTACATGGCTGATTGGGTGTTCACATCCAGAATATTGTAATACAAACAGGATTGTTCATGTAGCTCCTACATGGGCTGTTTCTGAGTACACGTCCGCCTTAAATGTGAGACATTGATTTGATAGAAAAGGGGGAAGCAGATTGGAAGCTGATCTTGGATGTTTGGAGCGTGAGGTCGGAATCCCACTGCGGCTTCATTTTGAGACTTTGAGACTTTAGAGGAGGAACAGAAACAATTAAAAGGAGATGAGGAGTTAAAACTGGGATGTTCAGATGAATCAGGTGTGTGTATATTTACAGATGTAGACAGTCTGTGTAGACAGAGTCTCCAGGGAGTTCTCCCTCCCTAATTTATGTTATGAATAATTCCATTTCACTGAAGCAGAAAATGAATCACTGTTAGCAAAATCACCAACCAATCGGGCGTTGTATCAATGACTGTATGGTAAACATTGAAAAGTCAACACCAGTCGTGCATCAACCCCCCCCCCCCCCCCCCCAAAAAAAAATTCAATAAATTGTAAAAAATCAATGTCATCTTGAATAGAATGAAAAGAATATATATTGGTCTCTGGATTTGGCCTTCTAATTTGCGGAGTCTGTCTGACTGGTAGTCAGAGACAGGGGTGAATACATGCCATTTGCGCTCATACACTCAACACAGTGACTCATGTCAATGCTTGCTGCGCTAATTAAAAACAAATTTATGCTAATTGCGCTCACTATTGCCACGATATCAAAAACCTATTGAGAGAGTAGAAAAAGAAGTTAATAAAAAGTGACTAACTGCTTCTAATCTGCATCTAAATACGAGTTCGAAAATTCATTTCCCACAGCTTTGATTCCGCAGTATTCCAATCTGTTCAGGCAACCCCGGAATCAAGGCTCAAAAAGAAAACCCAGAGCACCATGCACCATGATTCCCGTCTGCTTTATGAAACACCGGATTCGGTATCATGCGGTAAACCATTTGGCTGCAGACAGATGACCATGACTTACAGCTGACATCATCAAAGACTCCCCTTAGATGGTAATGACTGATGTTCCCTAGGCTAAATCATCTCTCCTCACTATGAGGGAAAATTTTCAGGGAGGTCAGGCGGAGAAAAAGTTTTTCTTTCTTTCTTTCTTTCTTTCTTTTTTCTCTTTTTTTTTTAAATGCAGGCTACTAGCATTAGTGGCTGTGGTCGTAAACAGCAGTTGTTCATGCTGATGGGCTGTGTTTACCTTGGGCTGTTTATGTCTACCACTGAGTGATATTCATTAGTGCTGGCATGTTGTTGTGTGTTGGTACCCTGCCTGTTCTGCTCTGCTCCAGCGTACAGTATCTGACAGATACGCTGAGGACAAACTAAAGGAATACGACTTACGATGACGATAAACATCGCCATCACTTGCCTGTTTTCCTCCAAACCGGGAATGCAAGACTAATACTGTCAACGTGGTAATACTGACTATGTTTTTCCGTGGTTTCTTACTGTGCTGGTCTTAACCGAGTTATTCACACTTTCTCTTTCTCTCTCTCTAACACACACACACACATACAGTACATGTGAAGAAATGTTCACTGATGTAATGAAATACCAATGTGTCAGACAACTCTCTGAGCTGTTCCACTGTATCTCCATAATTACCATCAGGTCTGAGTGTTAGCATTGCAATGAGGAGAGAGCATCAGTCACCAGGCTGTGCCCAACAAACAAACTCTTTCTCTCTCTCTCTCTCTCTCACTCTCTCTCTCTCTCTCTCTCTCTCTCTCAAACAGTTTACACACCACTAGACACCAGACCATCAGCCGCAAACGCAGCATCAGAGACGGCGATATTTCTCCATGCTTTTCTCAAACTGAATTTCGTAATCTGTCTCTTTACTGTATTGTGTTTTTCCAAACCCCCCGCCCCTGCTGAAGCTCCCAGGTCTGGGTGGTTGCTGGGCCAGACAGCAGTTCTCCTCATAAAGGAGGGGGCCAGGGGCTGAGGGAGCTTAATGAGCTGTCCCAGTCAACCCGGCAAGCCTCCTCCAGGCCCTAATGGAAGAACAGCTCTCTCTCCGTCTTTTTTTTTTATCCTTTCACTTCTCTGACCTTCTCTTTGTCCATAAGGCTTGTCCTCGCAATCAATTCATCTTCCACGGAGTGAGATTCACAGTGGAGCTTGGATTGGTGTCAAGTTCACGTTTTCTGAGAATGTCAATGTTTCTACAGCACCCCGCCCACCCAACACACACACACACACACACGCGCGCGCACGGCCTCACACCAATCTCCCTGCATCCTAATGCTCCTCTTTTCAAAGAAGAAGAATGAAGATGGTGATGAAAACACCATTCTGGTGCATGCGTGTGCGTAAGGTTTTTTTTTTTTTTTTTTTTCGTGCTGGTGTAGCATGTATCCTACAAAGCCTGTTCCCGAGCAGGAATCTTTAATGGCATGTTGTAGTCTAAGGGCGCATGTTTATGGGCATATTGTGTTTATATTGTTGTCAGGAATCAGGAGCAGAGAGAAAATGATGTAGTCTGTGACAGATTTAGTCCTGTGTATTATAACTCTCATCCAGTTACTGCTATGCAAATATTCCCTTGCCATTCAAATGAAAATTCCAGTTCAGCTCCGAGGTGCCCAAATGTTGACTATTTCTATTCATGGCTTTCTTGAGCGAGAATAATAATTTTTGAAAAGAAAAAAGAAAGAAAGAAAGAAAGGAAAAAAAAAGAGGTTTAGAAAAAGAAATTTTTCATCTCCAGATAGCAGCACATGCTAGAGCATTCTGGCTGCCTTCTATGAATATATATATATATATATATATATATATATATATATATATATATATATTAAAAAAACCCCAGAGAATATATATATATATAAAACATCTTTTTGTCGCCCTTTACAAAGCTCTTTGTCATTCCTCCAAGGTAACATGGAAATAGTCTGATGTATTTACAGGAAGGCAAGCTCACAGCCTCTAAGCACACAATGTTACACACTCCTCTCCTCATGATGCACCTTGTACAGGCTGTCAGTTCTAGTTTGGTGTAGGTACTCTGCCTGAGAAACCCCCTTTAGTAATGTGGAACAGAACTGGGAAAGACACGTATTGTTCTCTCTCTCTCTCTTTTTTTTTTCTTTACGGTACTACCCGGGTCTGGTTAGGTGAGTTTTCGTCTAGTCCAAACTCATTTCATGCTCCTTTGTTCAACGTGGAATGACTCATTTAAAGCAAACAGCAAAATTATGGGTAACTGACAGTTGGTGTAACAAGGCCAAGAATTCACTGCCATGTCCGTTACACAGAGAGAAAGGCTAAGAGAATTCAGCTCATCACTGTTTGCTATTTCAGGATATTCTCAGTTTGTAACTCTTTTTTTTTCCCGAAAGTCTATCTATCTATCTATCTATCTATCTATCTATCTATCTATCTATCTGTCTGTCTGTCTGTCTGTCTGTCATAACTGAAGTCGAGAAAAAAGTAACAGCCCACTGAGACGAGCTTCCAGGCCGGCATAAACTCACACTTACAAAGTTGCATTCAAGCCATTCTGTGTTTAACGTTGGCGGATTTACGTGGGCGGGCTCCAGATGTCCAAACACAAGAATACTTTTTAATTATACCTTTAAAGTGGCGTTTGTGTGGTAACAATGAACATTATTGATTTGTTGTTGTGTTGCTCATGGGTAGTTGAGGTAAAACAATTGACAGAAAAAGAGGGTTATACAACTAAAGGATAGTCAAACTCTCTGGCTTTTGTTCATTAACTCAGGAAAAAAAAGAGACTTTTTCATCTTAATCTCAGATTTACACCAGTTAGATAGGCCAGCTCCATATATCTAGATCTACTGAATATTTCTCACAATTGGTAATGCTTGGCAGCTGTGTTTGGCCCGAACCAAAGCATTTTTTTGGATGGGGATTATGGGAAACGGGTTATAAAGAGGGAGCAGGGAAATCTCTTAAAACTTATCAGTAAGCCTCTTTCGTGATCTAACAGTATGTTTCATTTGCCATATTGAATTCAAATGACCCCCTTTTTAAAATCATACACAAAAACGTTTTACCTCAAAGTGTCTTGGCGGTGCGTTTTGCAGTTGTTAGCCCCGCCCCGATAAAACGATGTTCGAAACGGAAAAAGATCAAGGGGGAAATGAAATATTGAAATAAACGTAATTATCTTACTGGGCATTTCTCTATTGACTGAGATGAAGGGGGAAAAAAAAGCAAAGGCGATTGCGTTTTCATGCGCCTACAGTGGCGTGATCTCAGACAGCAGAGCACCCGGTGTTTACGCGCAGAGCTGTACCGCTGCCCTTTTTTTTTTTTTTTTTCCACGGATGTTTTGACGTGTCTAAATGCTAATATGCGAGGGTGACAGGCAAAAATCTAATTGTTTCGGGATCATGGAACGAATTATATCGCAATGCTGACATTTTACAGATTGTTACGCTAAGTTTTCAAGGCTAAATTAACCCCAAGAGAGGCAAACTGTGGCCTTTCAGGTGCGGTTTCCAGTCAAATCAAACGCAGATCATAAGAAGAAAAGAAAACGAAAATTAGCTGTGGCCAGCCAATTTCAGATGAATGTGGGTTTTTTTTCTTTTCCTGCCCAGATACTTAAAATTTTGATGGTGACCTCGGAAAAAGAAGACAGTGTGGTACAGTTAGGGAAGGGTTGGGAATGTCCCAGTCTTTAATGAGGCATATCAGCTCCGAGTTCTGGGGCTCTCGGCATTCCATGGGGAATTGAAACTGTTCGTTTGCTGTGGAAAACTTTTAATGAAGCTTCTGAACTCACTTTCATTGAAGTCTTATGTGTGTGTGTGTGTGTGTGTGTGTGTGTGAGAGAGAGAGAGAGAGAGAGAGAGAGAGAGAGAGCGAGCATGTGTGTGTGTGTGTGTGTGTGTAATTCCATTTGAGAAATGTGCTGAAATGAAGAATAATAATATTAAGTATCATTTTATTGAAGAAAACTGGAATGACATTTTTAGTATGCTTTGCATTTTTGGCATTGTGATGTTACACCATGGCTTGGTTTGTGATACATCACCTTGTAATACCAGTGATGGTCCTCTGGACTTCTCAAAAAAATATTATAGTCTAAGAGTAGGAGTGGCCTTCTTCTGACTGCGCGTGCAAACTAAAACGATCTGTCATTGGAAATGCCCCCCCCCCTCCAAAAAAAAAAAAAAATAAACAAACAATCTACTGCTGGTAAGAGAGAGGTGATGTGAGAAACATGATGGTTCACAATCTGAGGACTAATCTTGTCTTATTCCTGGTGCAGCATTCTGTTCCATTGGAGCAGATCCTACCAATCAAGAATGAGCCAAGGCTTTGAAAACAGAAGAGGGGGTCTTAAGCCAGTCAGGTCTTCTAATTGTTTAGCAAAATGCTGGTAGAAGGTGAACACCTTAGCACAGACTAGCTTTATATGATATAGTACGAATACAAACACACACACACACACACACACACACACACACACACTAATGCTTCACATTAGAGTTTGAGAATAGGTTCCTGGCCCTCGTTTTCCAAGGTTTTCTTTCTGACTGGAATGAGTGGGGCAGTTTGGCCAGACTGGGCAGGAGCAGATAACTCTCACTTGTCTCTCTCACTGTCTGGGAAC
Source organism: Chanos chanos (assembly GCF_902362185.1). Lineage (NCBI taxonomy): Eukaryota > Metazoa > Chordata > Actinopteri > Gonorynchiformes > Chanidae > Chanos > Chanos chanos. The sequence goes on from NC_044499.1 coordinate 5,558,159, forward strand.
CACGACCCTGTGATCACACCCAGTCCAGGGCTAACATGAATCTCATCAGACACCATCTATTTCTCTCTGACAGAGGGAGACAGAAGAAAAGAAAAAAAAAAAAACCCCACACAAACAAAAATGAAAACGAACAAAAAAACAAAAAAAACAAATAGAAAATCTCTCTCACACACACACACACACACACACCATGCAAATTCAGACAGACTGTACAGGTGAGGACGAAAGAAGTAAAGAATGAGCAACAATATGATTAATTAATATACTTTTGAGCGTACGAGTGAGTAAAAAAGAATGAATTATGATGAGGTGGTTCAAGGAGCTGTTGCTTTATTTATTCATTTATTTATTTAGTTACTTAGTTAGTTATTTATTTATTTATGTGTGACGCAGTGGTTTGTGGTGTGTTGTTTCTAATTGGAATATTTCACTTTTTTTGTATGAGGAGTTGAAGATACTGAAATTAGAGGTCATTTCTCTGTTGGATTAAATAGATAATTCTTGACCTAGACACTCTCAAAAAAAAAAAAAAAAAAAAAAAGTCTGACTAAAGTGAATCCTCTGCTCATCTTCAGTGAACCTTTCCCGCACAACAAAATCCGGCCAGGTGTTTAAAACAACAACATCAATCAGCTGTATTATCCCGGGGGGGGGGGGGGGGGGGGGGGGAATAAATAAATAAATAAATAAATAAATAAAGCCCTCAGATTGCAAGACAATTGTAATCTGGTTCAGACAGGAGCTTTGCACAACCGTGAAAGCATACTGTGATGGAACTGAGAAGCTGAAAGTGTTGTTTGCAGTTGTTAGATGTCTTCAGGGGCCGAGGGGAAGGGTCAGAGGAAGTCCTGGCCGGCGGCAAAACATAGAAAAAACATAGAAGCCTGTCAACGCTGACACCATCGGGTCAATAGAGAGATCTCCATGTGAGCATCCTGGAGGAGAGGGAAGAGGGTTGAAGGTGATGGGAGAGTGGATGCTTTAGTCATCCGCTGATAGAACCAACAAGTCACTGGAAATTATGACAACAGTGCAAAAAAAAAAAAAGAATGTCGGTCGAGCCCTTGTTACCTTGTTAGAGCAAAGGGAAATAAATCTAGGATTTTTTTTTTTTTTTTCTGGGTAGGTGTAAGTAAGTGTGTCTCTTACCTCTGTGCCACGGTTATGTATCCCGTCTGGAAAATGAACCTTATCCTCTGTGTCTTTTGTATGTCACGACGTGGCAGTCTGGATGAAAATACAATGTGCAAATTACAGCATGTTTCAAAAAAAAAAGAACAAGAAAAAAAAAAAAAAATTCTGATGAATGGAGGAATCAGAACAATTCGAACCGCTGGAGTCAAAACGACTGCCGCAAAAAAAAGTTAATTTATTTGAATGAAAAATCACATTAGCCCCAATTATCGTACTATTTTATTTTCCCTATGATTAAAACCAATGGTCTCATTTGATTGCCGGCTCATGCGTACTGTATGTTCGCTGAGACTTGCTTTATTTATTTATTTATTTATTTTCTAAGATCCAGCCCAAGGGCCATGTTTACATTACATTTACATACGTAGCAGGCATGGTCTACCCAAAGCGACCTCCAAGCGCGGCAAAACAGAGGCCAAACACGCAGCTGTTTAAGAACCAGCTGTAGTGTGAGTGCCACCGCAGAGTTCAGTTATTGTTCAGATACGGCGCAAGAGCAGTGGAATACGGTAAAAAAAGAGTGAACTACAGACGGATACAGGTAGATACTAACCGAAAAAGTGTAAGGGAAGAAGCCATCGCCCTTTCGCTTTGGGCTTGGGGGGGGGGGGTGGGGGGGGGGGGTGGTCGAGCAGTGCTGATAGTTTGGGTGCTTCTGGTCCTTCCCCACGTCATATTACTGCAATACCAAACAGAATCAGTCTGTTGGGCACAACCGCGATAAAAACAATGTCATAGTCCATGGTCTGCACTGTGGTCTGAAGTTCTAATGTATGTTTTCGAAATAATAGGAGTAACAGAAGTAATGGATCGAAGTAACAAAAACATCCAAATAGATTGCTTTTCATACAAAAGAAAAAGAAAGGGACAAAAACAACATGTTTGAGGAACAGCTTGTGGACTCACAGACAATACATCCACATGAAGTGTTCACTTACTCTGAATGGATCCAGGAGCAGAGCAGAACAAGACAACATGAAATTGAAGGACTTGTTGTATTTTCCTTTTCTCTCTCTCTCTCTCTCTCTCTCTCTCTCTCTCTCTCTCTCTCTCCTCTCTCTCTCTCTTTTCTTCTTTTGCTTCTTGAGTGGTAATCATTTTTGTGTCAGGTTTGGCTAAAATTGATTTCTGTCTACTGAGTCACCAGTCCTGAGATTTCATCCACTTCTAATCCCGTGTGTTATTCTGCGGTCTACATTCATCTTTCAATGTAAATGCATGTTGCGGATGGTGTAGTGTAGAATATAGTGCAGACTGATCCAACTGATGGATACCACAAAAGACAGATAAGAGGTTTACAAAAAAAAAAAGGGAGAGAAAAGAAAAACAGACATAAAAATGAATGAACAACTGAACAAATAACACATAACTGAGCGATCACATAAATAAACAAATACAAAAAGAGTTATTCAGTCCTGATGTAATAGTCAAACAGTCAAACGCATGGATGAGGATATGCACTCTGGTTTGGCTGTGTTGATGTGTGAGGAGCGTGTGAGCAGGTTATGTGGTCTGCTCTTCAGGCAAAGACCCGTATTCATGTTAGATTTCCTCTGTCGCTGTTCTCCATCCCACCTCCCATTCTTCTCTTCACTTCTCCTCTCTCCTCTCCTCTCCTCTCCTCTTCTCTTCTCTTCTCTTCTCTTCTCTTCTCTTCTCTTCTCTTCTCTTCTCCTGTTTCTTCCTTTCTTTCCAGCCCTGAGCATAACACTTGTTCATTTCACATTTAATTGGGATAAGCATCACCAGAAGGGTGTTTGCCCTCTTATTATTGTTATTATTATTAGTAGTAACAGTAGTGGTGGTAGTAGTATTTGTTTATTTGTTTATTGACCATACTATCACTGAAATTCAGATGGATAAAAAGAAAAACCATGCTAATGCAGACAGCTGACTGCTGTGTGAGGCATGAGGCCCTGTGAGAGGAACACCAGGGCAGTCTCATCAGATGCACTGCTGTTTTCATCTGATATTCTTCCTCCACTGAAAGAGAATTCTATATATTTTTATTGCACTAAATGAGCTGACTTTAATGCATATATTCATAGCCTTACTGACATACGTAAAACACTCCCAGCTGTACCCTGTCTGTCAGAGGAGGTTGTGTGTTTTCGGCTGGAATCTCACACTATTCCAGTTGACAAAGCAGAAAGTTCGGGATCCAAGAGAAACCCTTTTCTAAGTTTCACTGCTGTATTAAATGTATCGTAATTAAGAACACTAGCATGTAGGATATGAAATATTTCAGTTTTGCCATGGCAGTCAATGTCGATGCTTAAATGTACACACAGTACCTCTCATCTGTTACAGTTATTGTACAGTCAGAGAATGTGCAAGCGGCATATTGCTATGACGACACTTACCATTAGAAACCATACAACTCCTCCTAAACTTCACGAACATGTAACGTTTTTAACACATTTAAAAAGAAGATATGGCTAATAGCGGTTACTGTAACTGATGCACGGTGCCATGCTCACTACTGCTGTCAGGAGCAGAGACTGACAGTTCCCGCATCCCAGCGTGAAAATTCAAAGCAAAACACTGTAAATTTAAACATGCTGTCGAAAGCCCTCTCTCTTTCCCTCTTCATCGCCGATTCAATTTTCTACCTTCAGCTGAACTTCAGCTGGAAAAAAAAAAGGATTAAAAAAGAAATAAAAGAAAAGGGAATATAGTATTTTGTCCCAAGATGACTTCTATTGGTTTGTTAAATTTATATTCGGATGAACCCAAGTCAACTGCATTAAGCGATCCAGTATACAAACCAGACAGTGAATTAGCCCATGTGACTACTCAGGTGGCTTCATTGAGTGGGGTCTCTTCAGTTATTTATTTATTTAGACTGCCAACTTCCTCAACAGAGACAACCCCCCTCTCCCCAAGACACACACACACACACACACACACACACACCTCACCACCACCATTTTCATACAATATGAATGGGAATGAAATTGCTTTTTCTAACTTGTCTAATTGAAACAGAAAATTGTTGTCACAGACCCCTGGAGTGAGAAAGAGAGCTCAGGACGAGAGGAACTTGAATTCAATTACTGTCTGGTACGCACATAAAAAAAAATAATAATAATATTAAGAACAAGCAGTGTACCCCAGTGACCAAAACATCAGAAGCAAGAAGTCTGAATTGAAGGCAAAGCTCTAAGGTATAATTTGTCACTGTGAAATCTGGGCTATTGCTTCTTTGTTGGATTATAGATGAAGCTGGAAACAGTGCTCTAAGTACACATGTAAGTATCACTCAATTCTCTCTTCCGCCAAGCTGTTTTGTTTTTCCTTATTCTCCTGCTGAAAAGAATACTTTCAAAAGTTTGTTTTGAGATCGAATGAGTAAAGTTGTCATGAATGAGTACATAAGTAAAGACTTCACTCGTAGCCTTCTCAGCTTGTTTGTAACTGTCACGGCTTGTAACTTTGTAATCGTTAAAAAAAAAAAAAAAAAAAAAAAAAAACGGAGCTCTAAAGATAGTTTTTGTAAAATACCATGGAAGTCAATACGCGTAAAAACTAAGGAAAGAAAAAAAAAAAAAAGATCGATTTGGGAATATCGTGTGTCTAAATGGTAACACCTTATGAGTAACCTGGAAATGGTAGCTTTTCATCCAAAAAGCACACGGCCTCCATTATCATGAACGACTTCAAGAACAATCAGCGTTGAGTTATCACTCAGTTTAACAAACACATCTCTTTCAGCTCCAGCGGAGCCTTTTTCAATCTCTCGTGGTGATTAACTCGCCGTCTAACCGTCGAGGATGTAACGCCGAAGTTAAAGTCAACAGTAATGAGCAGAGGATCCCAGAGGGGAAAAACTCAATGAGCGTATAGAACAATAAGAAATGGTAGATGCCTTCAAACCAAAAGATCAAATTATGAAGCTGTACGCAGTAAAGGGAATGCATTATTAAAGCACATTAATAAAAAATGGAAACCTTTGAGCCAGCTGTTGTATTATGAAAGCATATGAAAATGTGAGGCAAATAAGTTCGAGCAAAACGCTCAACAGATGGGAGGGGGGAGGCGGGGGGGGGGGGGGGGGGGGCAGGGAGGGAGGGAGACGAATGTATGTGTCCACTGGAGGTCTTTATATGCTTGATACTGTAAATATGTAATTACCTTTAAGATCTGCGGCATTGCATCCTGTTCCATCTCTAAATAAAAGGAACAAAAAACACCAACAATAAAGCAAACGACACAACTTTTTTTTTCTTTTTCTTTTTCTTTCGTCCTTTCTTTTTTCTTGTGGTGTGATGCATCCCTTTTGATTTTCCACCCAGGCTCGCGCTGTGGCAATACATAGACATGCTTTGGAAAGACAGAACTCTTTCATATTCCTGCCTTAGATGTTCTTCCGCTGTGGTATTCCACAGTGGTGGGAGGTAAGACCCCCTGATGGATTCAGTACTCCCTATGTACACACACACACACAGACACACACGTCCGACATGCAATTTAAAACTATCTGTGGATATTATCTTGTGGTCCTGTCAGCCTTCAGAAACACACCATGTCTGAGTTATCTGCAGATTATTCCTAAACGAGTGTCTCTGGTCCTTTGGAAAGAACTCTCATTATACATCAGCTTTGCAGGTTTTCATTGTGTTCACAGCTGTAAAGCTATTATCGCTAACGTTAGTCACTTCCCCCAATCATGTCTTCTGTTTATGCATTCATACGCACATCGTACCTTCAGGTAAGTACGCTTTCTCAGACCTTTATCTGACTTGATTCTGCTGTTGATAAATGGGACCTTAATTGATGCTGAGATCAATGATAAAATATAATTAAGGTGGTTGTGGTGAGCCCACACCACAGATGTAGAAAATGAGAGAATGATATAAGTCGTATCACCTCTGTCATCATTTTTGAGAACATAACTTAAATTCTTTTTACAGCTATTATGCTTCATTTGCTTGTGATAGGTAAGCATAACTTCCATTGTACTTATCGGATTGCGTATGAGTCAAGTCATGAGTCCTCTTGTAAGAGTCAGGTCCTGAGTGCCGGGCACTTCAGTCTGCATCAAGTCACAGGTCAGGAGCACCTGAATCTGTTGTGTCAAGTCTTGAGTGGCATCTAGTGCATCGAAGTCAAGTCGCAGGGCACATCATTAGAGTGTTAATGGAATCCAATACTGATCTGTTGTTATCTACTCTTTATTCATTTACAAACATACTTCATTCATCTAATTAAATAGGCTTGGGGAATTTTTGCCTCTGGCAGTTAACAAACAAACGCGCAAACATTTTTGCATGATACGAAACATGTTTCGGATTCACAAACTTCAGAATTCCTAAATCATTTGCCCAGTAGGGCACAACTTCATTTTCATGCACATGATAGTGCTGTGTTAAACGTAGTCACCTGCGATACAAAGTAACAAGTTACACCCAACAGGTATATTATGACACGCTAAAATACAGTAAAAAACTAAAATACTTATTTAAAAAAAAAAAAAAGAGGAAAAAGAAGAAGAAGTGAGGAAGAGGTTTCTATGTATTATTTAATTTGTCCTAAAGTCTGAGAGAAGTTGTGAATCATAAAATAAGGATTCCAAGCGGATTCATTAAGCGAAAATAGAAGCTTTAGAGTTTCAGTCAAGTCGTGAGGCAGTATTTTTGAAACTTGATTGCCCCACATACGCTTGTCCCATCATTATGTATCAGGTCTTCATGGACTCTCTTATGTCCTGTATCTTTGTCTAAAATGTCATCAGCTGTGTCATATGGGGTGGTTTGGATGGAAGATCGCAAGCTAATTTTAGCGATATTCACACTTTATACCCCATACTCCATTATAAAATGTAGGAATGCATAAGCAATGTAGCAAAAGTGTACCAAAAGTAGTACGTGAATTTTATTAAACAGTGCCTTTTTTTTTCTTCTTTTTTTTAACCAAGAATGTCTCGGTGGACAGTGCTTCTTTTCTATCAGAGAGCTGTACACATCAATCTGTAGTCACTTCTCTATTCAGTGTGCCTTCTCCATTATGATTTGTCAAAACAATCAAGTGAGTTATATTTTAGCTTCCATAAAAAGCACATTTTTCCTGAGTAATTGTATTTCGTGTTGGGAGTGGGTGCTCTTTTATCCTCATCAACGTTGCTGAGCATTCCCCCCCCCCCCCCGCTATAAAATGAGTACTTTTATGAAAATGGATCATGTTTTTTCTGGATCAATCATTCGAGTCGGGGAAGTGTATTAGGACTGATGCAAAAGTGTACCAGAATCAAGAGAAGACCACACTGAGAGAAGCCAAGCTGATCATAGATCAATCGGGAATCGGGGGGTGCGGGGGTTGCGGAGGGGGTGGGGGGGATTTCTGAAAAGGTGCTGCAGTGAAAAAAGGCCCCTCTGAGTGCATGTGTTAAGAAAAAAAAAAAAAGGTTCCTTTTCAAAAATGAGGGGGTTGAAAAAAAAACCAAAACCCGAGCATGACAGGGTATGGTGTTGGGAAAATTGGAAAGCGGCGTTAGGCTTAGCATTGGCCTGGGAGTATTAGAAATGTTCTCCGGCGCACCCAGTAACTTAATGAGACTTAATGAGAAGGCTGGGGGTCAGCCGCAGATATGGGCTTTTACAACAAATTGCCATGAAAATAGCTGTAACCACAGCTGTTCCTTTCAATTTCGTCATGCCTATCTGCATATACGTATTCTATGGGGGAAAGCGAGACACATTTTATGGGAGAAAATTGTACCTAGGCATAAGACGGAGGAATATACATTGGGTTCCACCTTTCGCTCTGTCCCCCCCCCCCCCCCCCCAACTCTATTTTCCTAACCTGCCTGTCAGGATATTTTGATTTATTTATTTATTTAGTTTGGAATATGAATATTTCAAATCTACCCAATTTCATGTTGTGTTTTGAGACTGTGCAGCACACAGAGGCTTCAGCTTTGGGGCATTGGCTGGCTTTTTTTTTTTTTTTTTTTTTTTTTTTTTAGATTATTACTCCAGTCTTCGAACATGGCCGCAATTTCAATTCAGCAAAAAAAAAACCCTCACATTATCTCTGTTTTGATAAACTCACATAAATGAGCAAAAAACTTTACGCCCCAGGCATTAGGGTCACAATCATACCAAACCAGATTTAGATAACCGATTTTTTAAAAATAATTATCATCATATGCTTTCCACTAAGAAATTGCCTTAAGGAATGTTAAATAATGTGTGCAAAAGAAAAAACAACAACAACAAAAAATCAACGATATAAATACATTATAAGAGTAAATATTTTTGTTTTGTTAATAGAGATGAACAATATGGAAATGGGAGACTGTACTAAGGGATACTGTGATTTGATGTCATTTCAGATTAGTTTAAAAAGCACTGCCCTCAGGTGGAAGACTCAATTACTACAAATAGACTTTGGGCTGTAACTTTATGACGAGGGTCTTTGAAAAGGATCTTTGTCTGAAGCGCTGATAAACTCCACTCCGCTGTGGTACTTTCGGTCTTTTTAGCCTCCTCTGCTTGGAGGTGCGCCTCAAGCAATGCCCATTCGATTTTCCAGGGCACGTACAGTACACGGATGCAAATTACACTTAAGGGTATTGCGTGCTCTCCACACTGTTGCTAAGGTGAACGCTGAGGAGAACAGACAGAAATTTGTACAAGCAAAAGAGTTTGTTATAATGCTGCTGTTGTTAGTACCGTGACTGTTATTGTTGTTGTAAGTGCTGTTTTTCTTAATGCCGTAGTTGTTGTTGGTGCTGATGTTGTGTTATGATGTGGTAATTGTTGTTGATGTTTATACTGTTATTCTTTAGGCTGCTGTTGCAGTTTAAGTTGTTGTTGTAGTCATTATTGAGGCTGATGTTAATGTTGTTACGGTTCATGTTGTTGTTGTTGTTGTTGTTGTCGTTACTGAGGCTGATGTTAATGTTGTTATGGTTCATGTTGTTGTTGTTGTTGTTGTTGTTGTTGTCGTTACTGAGGCTGATGTTAATGTTGTTATGGTTCATGTTGTTGTTCCTTTATTATTGTTTTCGTTACTGTTCTTACATAGTGTTGTTTTATAATGTCAGTGTTGTTTTATAATGAATGTTGTTCATGGTCATGTTAATGTTTTTCTTTCATGTTCTTGTTGATGATGTTGTTGTTCTACTGTGGTGCTATGCTGTTGTTCCTGTTATTTTGAGTTATATTTATTATGTCTCCACATGTATATTTGTACACCGTATACACAATGACGAAAGAACGACCTCAAATTAGTTATTTAATTATTTAAAGAGCCATAACTATTAAGTAAAACAAACAGTAATGATTAAGCAAAACCTCAACATTAGCTGCTAAAATGTAGGCTGTTAGGAAACATCTGTAACCTGTAACATCTGTAGCTTGTTTAAAAAAAAGCCTGGGCCTACATGGCATCCAACGTAGCCTATAGGCTACCAGCTAGCATTTTATGTTCTCCTTTTTTTTCATTGCGGCAAAGTCCTCTGCTGCCAACAAACGTGTCCAGTGTGTCTTTGCAGCTTGCAATGTCCTGTTTAGGGATGACCTTTGTTATAGCTACGTTTTGTATGACCATAGGCTATTACCGGACATTTTGAAGTTTTTAATTTATTGCTTTAAATTTTTCCAGGCAAAAACACACACACACACACACACACACACACACATATATATATATATATATATATATATATATATATATATATATATATATAATATGTAAATATGTGTGTAACATATTTTACAACTGTTAGGGTTAGTTGTTGTTGTTGTTGTTGTTGTTGTGTTTGTTGCTGCTGTTTTGGATTTCAACAGCTCAGTAATGGGAGGAAGACTCCAGTAGCCCGGCTGATTATGGGAACAGGAGCATTGGCGTGATGGAGATGAATGAGCCAGCTGCTATGCTATAGATCTGAAATATCTCACAGTGCAGTGTGACACAGTTTCATGGCTAATTAATGGGCTGCATTTTCGTGTAGATGGATTACAAGCTCGTCGTGATTGTCATCTGCAATGACTCAAAGGGATCCGAGCTGTCGACTTGAAACATCACTGCAAATACTAACACATATAACAACACATACCACAGCTCAAACTGCCAGGATCTCTTTCTTTCTCCAGATGTCTCGCACACAAAAACACACGCACCCACACACAAACACACATCCACATCAGCAGAAATGAATGCAGACAGTGGGCATACTCTTATATAAACACACACACGCGCGCACACACACACACACACACACACACACACACACACACACACACACACAGAGTAACTCTCACACAGTGCACACAGCAGGTGATTCTCACATTTACAGGTGATGTGTTCTGTTTCGTGACTGTCTGTCAGAAGTGGAAGCATTTTTGTCTTTCACTGTTAGAATAGCCAGGCAAATGAAAGCACCACAACCATAGCAAACTCAGCGTACCTGACCTTATGCTTCTCAATCCTGCACTAGCTGCTCAAATCTGACATATTGGCTCCCTAAAGCAGAAACGCAGAAATGTTCAAATTCAGCACCACGGACAGCTCCCTCACAACACCAGACATGGAGATCTCGGCATCAAACTTACTGTATATATAATTAGACACATGAGGCGAAAACATTCAAGCTTTGTAACTTTGTTTTTTTGGTGGAATCAACATGGTGCTTATGAATGGACAGCAAGAAAGTTTGGGAGGGAGGGGGTGGGGGTATTGGGGGGGGGGGGGGTGGCATCGGGCTAACTTCAACTTCAACTTCGGTCTATACACTTTTACACCTCAGAGCGTCAAACCCTGACTCACTTTAAGTGGGGTGCAGATAAGCACCCCTCTGTCTTTAGCCACAGCATGTAAAGGAATTAACTTCTATCCTTATCCAGCCACACACCTGACACTGCTCTACAGGAACTGATGGGGACGGTGATTAGGTTTATCGGGGCTGTTTGAACAAACGCCTGCATTAAACCGCACACGGCATCGCAGAGGAAGAGAGAGTTTCCGGCCTGTGTTTTAAAAGAACGTGACACGTCAAGTCACGGTGGCGCGAGGCTCTTCTCGGGCTGTGCTGAGATGCTGTCATCAGCCTGGAACATCAGTTGTGCCACATAACGACACCGAACAGTGAAGGTCGAAAATGAGCTGTCGCACAGCTGTTTGGTTAGACTTTCTTTGTGACTCAGGAGTGCGTTAGCGTAGGGAAAAGCCTGCGAGGACTAACGTCCTTGAAATGAACTGGTGCAAAATGGACTAATTGTTAATAATGGTGGTTCCTTAATAAATGATGTGGCGGAAATATGAGGTATTACTCTTTATTTTTAGAAATGAACCATGGGTAAGAGCTTTGGAAATTAACCTGTCTGTCCAATGCTAGTGCTCTGGCTCTTATTTCAGGGTGGATGTCTACATACAGAGAGAGAGAGAGAGAGAGAGAGAGAGACACACACACAGAGAGTGAGGATGGAAGACAGACATTGTGTCAGAGCAGTAGGAAAATATTGAAATGTTGGAACTATTGATGAATGATGCCCTAGAGAGAGCGAGAGAGAGAGAGAGAGAGAGAGAGAGACAGAGAGAGAGAGAGAGAGAAAGGGAGAGAGAGAGAGAAGAGCATAAGACTGTTCTATGGAGTTAAAGACCATATCTACAGCCTGAGGGTTTGATGGATCTTTGCCCTGGAGAAAGAGATCATACAGACACACGCACACACACACACACACACACACACACACACACACACACTTTCACAATTCATGAATAAAGTGAATAAACTGGAATTAAGCAAACAATAGGCATTCATACAATAATGAAATCTTCCATGGTATTGTTATATTTTTCAAAACCCTGGAAAAGGAGAAGGAGAAGAATGCACTTCAACACATTTTAGATGTACACTCTAATAGGGCATGATTTTACTCGCATTTCAGCATAACAATGTAAGAAGAAATGGAGCATTTCCTCAAATTACTAAAATCGGGCGCCCATAAATGAAACCGAATGCACAATTTATGCAACCGCAATTTGATCATTTATTAGATGATAAATGCGTGTTGCAAGCGTCGTCCTTAATGCCATACCAACCACACAGAGCACCAGAGGCACTTCCACTTTCACAGAATCTGAATGAACGACTCTTCTTCACTTTCATCAGAATGTTATCTCACTTCTCTGTGCAGTTACTCAATATCACTAATTGCCAGAAGAGGAACCTGTCAGCCGAGAATCAGTGATGGAAACGGTATGCATAATTCAGAGAGAAAGTGGGAGAGAGAAAAAGAGAGGGAGAGGGAGAGAGAGAGAAAAAGAGAGAGAGAGAGAGGGAGAGAGAGGGAGAAAGAGAGGGGGGGGAGAGAGAGAGAGAGAGAGAGAGGTAGGGAGAGAGAGAGAGGTAGGGAGAGAGAGAGGGAGAGAGAGAGAGAGAGAGAGAGAGAGAGAGAGAGAGGGAGAGAGAGGGAGAAAGAGAGGGGGGGAGAGAGAGAGAGAGAGAGAGGTAGGGAGAGAGAGAGGGAGAGAGAGGGAGGTAGGGAGAGAGAGAGGGAGAGAGAGGGAGAGAGAGGGAGGTAGGGAGAGAGAGAGGGAGAGAGAGGGAGAGAGAGGGAGAGAGAGGGAGAAAGAGAGAGAGGGAGGTAGGGAGAGAGAGAGGGAGAGAGAGGGAGGTAGGGAGAGAGAGAGAGAGAGAGAGAGAGAGAGAGAGGGGAAACGATAGATACCGGGGAAGAAATGAGAGAGTGGTTTGCGGGAGAATGTCTGTATCGCTGCAATGCAGCGTGTTTTTGAAAGAGCAGACGAGAGAGAGAGAGAGAGCGTGCAGAGACACAGCATAATTAGTTTGGTAAGACTCTGGCCTCAGGGACAGGATTAACAGTGAAGAAGACTGAGCTGCCAGTACGCTGTCAGATGAAGGCTTCTGATAGACAGCTGAACATCTCCTTATTCCTGCGCGCTTGATTATGTGGCAAGGCCTTTTGGCTGCGTCACCACGAAACCCTTTTGGAAAGAGCTAGAAAGAATCACACAAAAACCCCTGATGCTATGGAATTTTTTCATTAAAAAGACAGAAACAGTAGAAAGCATTCATCTCTGCGATGATAAATGGCTTAATTGGCAATACAGTGTTTCACGCAGACGTTAAAACAATGAGAGGGGAAATGGATTGTAGCATACCATTTGTACGGTGGACAGAGAGAGGTTTTGCAAATTGATTTTTTTTTTGCTCAACCGTTTCTTTTTATATTGAGTGAATTTTAATAGACACAGGAACGCATGCCTCTGATCGAAACTTCAACCTCACTTAACATAAAGATAACTTTTTTCCCTGCGACAGTACTTTACCTTGGCAAGAGTTTTAGTTTCGTTCGTCAACACACGTAATACTAGTCTGATTTTTCCACTGCCAAAAACGCCAGACTATTGATTTGACGAAATGCCAAACTGTACTAGTATACAGCCGCCTCTTAACCGAATTCACCAATGTAGATATATTGCTTTACACACTGTAATACTGCATAGCAAACCTACAAAATAAATTAACTTTGGTGTGTGTCGACGTGTTTTAACAAGCCTTCTGTGGACTGATTAAAGCAAACTGTAGGTCACTTCTCCGCACTCGAAAATGAAAATCGAGTTGCTAACCCTTTATAGTAAGTGCTACGTGTGACGGCGTATATTGGCAGATCTCAGCCCTTCGGAACACTGGATGAAACACTGACGTTATGACGCGTCGTCACTGAGGACTGAACCAACGTTGCAACCTGCACCACAAACACAACGCGTCGATGTGGGAGATTGACTAAGTTCACACCTTGAAGCAATTTAAGAGGCGAAATCTAGAGTAGACACAAACAACCAGGTGTAAACAGGTCAATAAACTGTCAAAAGGTTCTACTTGGGAGCAGCTAAGATACAGAGCTTAATTGGAACATTTTGCCAATATAGCTAAGAATAAAAACTGTTTGTGCTTATCATTGAGATCTTGTGTACTTAAAGCAGGAGACAAAACAGTAAAACATGCAGAGCTAAAAACAACAGAATTGACAAGGGAAACAGTTTCACAACTTTCCTGCCAAAGGTTCACTCTGTTCCAATAGATTCAGGAGCTTACTTTTAGTCAGGCAACGAGTAGAACAAACACAAATATAACCACGGGGTTGGATCCTAATCTCCCAAAATGTCAAGAGTTTGATCAAAACTCTTGATCTTATTCATCTAACTACAGCCTACTGTATACATTTAAACAATTGCATTCACTGTTTCACTTATTGTCCTATTCACACTGACTTGTATTTGCCATTGAAATACATCATTACATATATAGTTTGCTATACTCATATGACAAGCTGTGTTAAACTGGTTTTATGAATTTCATCTTATAAACTGGGTTTAAACTGGATATAAACTGGATGTTTTGAATGCTGTGTTTCTGAGTGTTCTTAAGTTTGAATTTTGTGAGCACATGTGTTTCAGCTGTGGACATGAGATGGACATGTGGTCTTTTAGATAAAGCCAAACATCTTTGTTTTTATAGCTGTTGTGAGTTGTTGATGCTTTTGTTTCTGTTATAAATATATTGTGACAGCGCAAGTATCTCTAGGAAAAGATGCAAAGATTTCCCTTTAATCATAACTGCCACAAAGAACCATCTCACCCCCCCCAACACCCCCCCCCCCTCTTTTGCCCCATACTGTCTCCATATTGATTGGTAACTCAGAGAATCAACTAGAGATTAAGACAGATATGGACATAAGAAGAGGTTTGGGGCGTCTAAGGTGTAATCGTGTCTGAGTAAATTTGAATTCCTCTGTTAATTTATGCGCTGAATAATCCCGTGTCAACATTCACCTACTTCACACCACACGGCTTTCAGACTTTCCACCTCATCAGTCAGTGTGGACCAGCGTTCAGTCAATAACTCAATCAATTCACTCATTCTCCAAAACAACAAACAAACAAACAAACAAACAAACACAAACACAAACAAACAAACAGCACTATGTTTGTGAAGAGACTCAGGTCTTACGCTTAAATCGGAGGTAAACACAGTAAAAACACGCACCCTCTCCTGAGATAATAACGCTGGTTTGCTGCAGCAGGTAAGAGAAAAAAAAAAAAGAGGAGAAGATCCACCAGTGAGACTGAATTAATTCATGACGGGTTTGAACTGATGTCAGTTTCACATAATTCAAATTCAATGTGGTCCCATTACGGTTGCATTTTCCACGCTTGGCTTGTGTCGATATGCTAGGTGGATATCACTTTAAGAACGTTTACTTGGCCAAATGAAGAAGTGCATCGGTGCGTTGAATGAAACAAATAACAGATATCAAAATAATTTGATGGCAAAGTGAGAAATATTTGATTTTTGCTCATTTGCCCATTTGTAAATAACTCCCATGTAAATAGAAGCATATGCCTTTAGGTTTCTGACAATTTCATGCCAGATATCTGTAAAGCATAACTAACCAGGCCCTCTGCTATCTGAACAGAAAATAGCTTTTGAGCCAGATCTGGAATACTAAGGACAAATGGTTCATAACAAAACAAATCTGTCTGTCTGTCTATCTATGCACATATCATTCTCCCAGTCTGGTAACACTGAAAAACTGAATTTGGAATATATGTAAATATGAATAGTGATCTTAAGTTAGGATTCATACATTTAATGCTCCTCATGAAAAATAAACAACAACAACCATTGTCACAAACACAGTTTTGCAGTTTCAGCTAATGCTAAATTTTCTGATTGTATTTTTATTTGTGATTCATTCAGGCTATTATGTGTAATACTTATCTGTGTTTAATAGCCATTTGTCCTTCTATGTATATGCTGATCAAGACCCACACACACACACACACACACACGCTGTTGAACATGGTCATAAAGAAAAGTATAATTCACCAATATCCGTGGGTAGACTGTGGTAAAGATGATGCACTGGAATCATCTCTGTGTCAGTAGCTTGACATTTTAATTATAATATGTATGATATAAGTATATCACCAAGGTCACTTTGCTATGTGGACCCAAAGGATTTCTGTGAGGAGCGTGGTTGACCTTTTGGTGGTTTTGAGTGAATGCTTTTTCTTTGCGCATAATGCTTCGCCATACTAACATGGCTAAAATGCATAAAAGATGCCACAAAATGAAGAGGTGAATAATGCACTCTACCACACACACACATACACACATACACACACACACAAACACACACACACAAACTCAACCACAAACACCCAGCATGAACGCTACTTTTACCGCAAACACTTCAAATATGCTACATTCAGTTGGATAAGAGCTCTTGCGAACATGAGAAACCGTTGTTATGAAACCAATTGGCCTCTTGATATAGCTCTGAGCAAAAAAAAAAAAAAAAAAAAAAGACAAGGAGACAGGGCACTACAAACCACGCAGTCTAGCACATTCTTCCATAGAGTTAACCCAATATCCTAAGCACCAGCTGAGCTTTTGAGCTTTCACTGCTGACCTGCCTTCCCACAGCCCTATGGGTAGGAGGATTCAGCGTTGCTTCGCTGTCCGGCAGGAGAAGATTAATCTGAGACGCTAACGTAGTCTCCGTTTGACACCTCTTGCCCATTCCTCCCACGTAAAGACCAGGCAGCGTTGGGCTTTCCTATTGCCGACGATGCGGCGGACAGGGTGGAATCAATTGCAAGGGCCCAGTTGCCTCCCAGTATCTCCCATACCACTTTTCCACTGATGCGGTGCCAGTGCTGGTGCCTAATCTGGCACCGGGGGCCGTGCTTTTCCACTGACAAAATACCGGGTGCCGGTGCCAAAAAGCTGGCACCGGCACGGCACCGCAGAATTGCTGGTCCTAAAAGTTGCAACCGTTGGCGTCAGTGGCTATGCAAAGAAAAACCACGCAAGAACCAAACAGTTTGGTACGTGACGTTCTTTAGAGAGGCAGAAGTAACAAAAAAATGTCTGACCAAGAGAGTGGTAGGCTAAAGGCAATATGTAGCATGAAAGTATGTATATGCTTAAAAGATGTGTAGGCAACCATTTGTGTCCACATCAACATGGGCTGTTGTTTACATGTTAAATGAATGTAGTCATACCCAGAGCGGTAGAAAAAGCTCTCTCTCAGCTCTGGTTGGTGCAAATAGACCACTGTAGACCTTCATTTAAACACTCATTTAAACTTTTGAGCCAGGTGACAGGCTTACTATTTTTGTGAATTTTGCCCCCAGAGCAAAAAGTTTTAGGGCAAAATTTGTGAGGTGTTTCGCTGTGTGGAAGCCTAGTGTAAAAGTAAATTTATAAAAAGCAAGCAGACGCGTTCTGTCCGACATTAATTTTTCCTCACGGAAATTATCCAAACTTTCGCCATGTAGCGTTCGGTTCCCAAACCTGTGGAAATGCAGGCCGGTTCTCAAAAGGCACCAAGGCAGCACTGGCACCGGCACCGGCACTTGCACCTGCACAGTCCTAGTGGACAAGAGCTACTAGTGGCAAACTCAACCTTTTGCATGGTCTCTGAGCTCTTCTCGAGAGGAATGAGAGAGTGGTCCGCGAGAGGCCTGCTGTGTCAGTTCCTGATGACTCCTTGATTTGACTGTGGAGCACAGCCACCAGGAGTGGTAAGTGAGTGACAGTTCATACCAGTTTACCTAAAACGGATATTTCTTTGGTTCATGTTTACTTATGTGTCCTTCTTGAATGTAAGGTTGTAATGTATCAAAAAACCCACTACAAATACTTCATCCACAGGATGAAAAAAAAACAAAAACCAGAAAACAACAGGTGAATTTAAAATTACAAGAGAATATACTTCAGAACTTTTCAGAACTCCACTTTTGAGCACATAAGTACCTTTTGGGTCCAAACATTGATTTTGCTGTGAAGTGACTTTCTTTAAATTTTATGTTGGTCTAGCTTTTTTTTATGATGTAATATTAGATCTTTATACAAATGTTATTCAATTATTCTAACATGCAGAAGAATCCAAGGCAAGTCAGCGAAACATCCTGTCAGTTTCTGTGTGAGCAAGCTTTTTTTTTTTTTAATTTCCTTTACTTTTTTTGTATTCAGAACTTCTAAACTATTTATTCATAGCATAAAAATGCAGTGTAGCAAAGGAATGGATAATGTTTTCCTCACAGTTTCAATATTATATATTATAAATGGAATCAATGTTTTTTAAAGATAGATTAAAAAAAAAGCATGTTTGCTGGGATTTCTGAGATAATAGACATATGGTTAAGCTCTCAAAGACCAGATTATAAATGATGAAAATCACGTGATTGCTTGACCTAAGAAACACACCACACCAGCCCTGAACTGTACAAAAAAAAAAAAAAGAGTCTAGATTTTTTTTTTTTTTTTGGTCAAGGTCAACATGTGAATACTCAGCCTTGGTTTGTTGTTAGCGTAGCTTTGATTACTTTTCCGTAGGACAATGTCGTGTATGGATTATTCCTGTTGTCCCCGTGTGAATAAAACGCATTGTCCTTCAAATTTCAATCAGACCTTTTGATCAAGCCATGCTCTTGGCCTTGAACCGCTCTGAGGACAACAAATTTCAGTACTTTGATTTAGTTGTACTTAAAGAGGCAGATGTTTAAGTTCAGGGCATGCCTCAATCTTTCATAAAGCCATGTCTCCATGAATATGGAACAGGGGTTTCACTTTGAGAAGATATAAGCGTGTGTTTTAGATAAAAAAAACAACAAAAAAAAAAAACCCAGACAGAACAAAAGAATGGAAAAAGGGGAGAGGGGGGACCAAAGACAAATTTTTTCTGACCAGCAAAGACCGTCCTCTGAGAATGATGATGAAAAAGAAAAAAAAAGAAAGAAAGACAACACACGCAGCAGTCAATAAACTCGTAAATATTGATACAGCCACTGTCTTGGGACTAATGAACAGAACTTGCGGTTGTGAGGTTTTTTTTTTCTTTTGTTTTTTCAGTATTTCTAAATTCTCGATAGAGTCATCTGCTCTGTCACTTGTTTAATTAGGACACTTTTTTTTTTTTTTTTTGGAGAACTTCAAAAGGAACTTCTAAGTCCCTGTTTGTGAGATATCAGTGTCTTGTTATGATGTTTATTTTATTTAACCTGTCTGTAGTTTACAGTCCAAAATACTGCGTAGAATCCCAGCCTGATGTCCCTGCTGATGTATGAATACTCCTAGGTTTTTGAAATATAATAGCTGATATATTCAAACTCTTTAAAATCTCTGGGTATCTGACACACTATACTGAGGGCAAAGCACTGACTGCCTTAACATAACAAAGAAAATTAGTTTGACCTTGATTTTGACAGATTTTTATAATTTTTTTTTTGTCCATGCTAATATAAGCCATCTAGCTGTCAGTTTTTCTGAAGATTGATATTTAAATTGAGTTTGTCTGGAAGAGCCCTAATCACGGTAGAAATGACATGCACTCCTGCGGGGGACATGCCAGATTGGCAGCACCTTTCAGCTGTGTCGGCAGGAAAGCCCGGGTAAAATATACATTAAGTATCTATTTCAGGACCTTTGACATGATCATCCACAGCAACCGTAGTCCATGTTCAACAGGTGAATCTAACAGACATTATACATCCGTTAATATGAATCATGAGTTAGAACTTGATTTCAAGTGCAGGAGATACCTGAGGAATTTCAGAAGACAGAGTTTGTCATGCTGCGAACTAAAACTGTTAAAGCTTTTAAGGGATTTTGCAGAAAGTGGCAGTGAATGACACGTTAGGAGAAAAATAAATAGCAGGAAGGGGCGAGGAAATAAGAAATACATGAAGTGTCCAGAAAGCTGTTACTTAATGCTCTCGAGAACCTAATCACACACTTACAGCACCGAGGTTACTAAGCAACCAATTGAAGGAAACAATCCAGTGCCTATGGCATTTGTAGATGCTATTACTGTTGTCTTGAATGCGTACGTGCTCAGAATTTCACTTAGATGGCCTGTTTTCTTTTTTTTTTTTTTGGAAGCAAGAAACACATCTGTCTCTCTATTTAGTCAGCACGACTGATGAACAATAGTTAAAAAAAAAAAAAAAGTTTCTGTGAAGAAGTAAGGTTTTAGCAGGAAGAGGAGTCAAGCTCAGTAGAAAGGACGTGTGTTACATTGTACAGTGTAAAAATCAGAAATTTCCTGCAACAGTCAACATCTACTATTCTTTACAAAAAAAAAAAAAAAGTGAAATTTTAAGTTGCGAGTGTTAGACACAAGATGGCAGAGTGACACGTGACCCTTTCTTCTCCTAACGAGGATAATGATTAAGCTCCGGGGAATCTATATATAAACAAAACATAGCAGTGAATAGATTTAGATGCTGTGATCGCTAAAATCAATGTCTCTCACGCGGAGTGGGGGGGGGGGGGGGGGGGGGGGGGGGTGTCGTGAGACCAGATGGGTCACCTCTTGCTCTAGCATCCTGTAAACAGTGTTAGCACTGTCAGCCCAGATGACGGCAAAGCCAGCAGCCGCAGCTGGTGGACAGCTTTCCATCTCCACGCGGCGATGAAAGCCTCACAATTTTCACCTGACACACACTCGGCCAGCCATGATTGAATGATTAGAATGATGGTTCCCTTTGACAAGCCTGTCAGTCGTCGACCCACAGGGCCTCAGCAATCCATTACTCCTGTTGAACAGATGAGATTTCACCTCCCCGCTTCAGGTATGGCCCGGCCAGATATGGCGTCAGTGCACAACAAGTACGCTTCTGTGTACTTTAAACAAACAAAAAAAAATAAATAAATAAAACAGGGCTTTGTAAGTATACCGATCAGCCTGCAGCTTCGCTGTGATCCGAGAACACAATAATTTTGCCGTCTTGCCAACAAACAGGTAACTAGGAATGTTCTAGAATTTAACCGCAATGCACTGATTGTGGCGACGTATAAAGGAAAATTTGATTGCAGGTTGCAATCAAAAAACTGTTGCCAAGTACATACTCCTACAATGACAAATGTGAGACACGGTGTCCCCTTGTCTGATCAGGACAAAGCTGTTTATCATGTTAAATGAATGATGGATTAATGCGTTATGAAACACGGTTACCATCTTTCTGACATGTTAAACATTATAAATGCCCTTTGGAAGTGTTTTACAATGGATTATACTGCATATGGCCTAGTAATGACCATGTCATGAATAACCAGTAAAGTTAACCCATTAGAGACAACAGAACAGAGGATCTTAATTTGTGTACTTATCTGTACCTTAGCATTTAGCTTAGCTGATAAAGTAAAACATAGGAGATGGGTTTTAAGGCCATACTGGTACTTGAAACCTCTACAAAACCCTCCTGGTAACAGTTCTGTTTATTTGTTGTTTTTTCTCCTTTATCTTTTGTCGGTCTTGCTCCGTATCACTTAAAGGATCAGCATCCATCCTCTGAAGACAATGGACCTGAATGTTTAAAAAAGAAAAGCCATAAAATATGATTGAATGATTTGTTTTTTGGTCCCCCCCCCCCCCCTTTACTTCTTTGCTGTGACTTCCAGATAAGATGAGTGATATGCAGAGGTAAAAAACCATTAGACAGCACCAGATCACCTCAGCTCAATCCTGTGTGTTTGTCTATGTCAACTCAATAACGTGATGGAGAGAACCGGTTCCTTTTTTCATTGATTTTTCTCTCTCTCTCTTTTTTTTTTAACTGAGTCAAATGTTGCATACCATTATGACAGATTCATACAACGTCATTAACTTAGGGGTAATATACTCAGGAAATATTTTCCTTGTGACATGAAGAGCTTCTTAAGAGTTTTCTTTTCGGAAAGGAAGGAGAATAGAGTCGGAAGAATGCTTTATGAACAAAATATCTCAAGGCATTCAAATGCTGACGGCATGTCTTTTGTTCGAGATCCTTTCACCTGAAAAAGCTTCCTGCAGTCAGAAAAGAGGTTCTTTATGTAACCATCCCTGCATCTCTCTCTCTCTCTCTCTATCGCTCTCTTTCTCAGAAACAGACAGACACATGCACACACACACACACACACACACACACACACACACAGACACACACACACACACTAACACAATCACACTGCTGGGTGTATGCATTCAGTGAACCTGGAAATAATAGTTGAGAAGGTGACAGACCAGCCTGAGAGTAATTCTGAAAAGTTCTCAACCTCGCTGATGTGTCCAAAGTCACAGCTCAGGTGCTGTCCGTAAGTTCAGGAGATTTACAATTATGTCTGTCGGAGTACAAAGCGATACTGGTGTGTCTGTGAAACACACATGCTGTGCTCTCTGGGTAGGTACTGTGTGTGCAGATATCACTAAAACATACAAACAAAAAACACAGTTAAATACTTTACAAAAGTGTGTGTGTGTGTGTGTGTGTGTGTGTGAGTGAGTACATCTGTCTGTCAATGTGTTTGCGTCTATGTATTTGTATTTTTGTGTGAGAGAGAATCTGAGTGTGCGTGTGTATATGTTTGTGTGTGTGTGTGTGTGTGTGTGTTTGTGTATCTGGATGGGGATGCGTATTTGACATAGTCTTAGACTAGTCTTCTCATAGCACAATCTCTGTATCAACATAACATTTGTTCATTGTGCCGCATAAACAAGTTGAGGTTGGTCTGAGCGACAATGGAAGAAGCAATCAATAATGCACTGGCTACGATCAGACACGTCTGGCATCGCACAAATATATCAAAAGTAAGCAGTTTGTGGCTGAATATCACTGCTGGACCAGCAGTGAATCGTTCAATGAGGCTTGGTGGAAAGTGATTTATTTAGGACCTTTGTGAGCAATCAGTCATAAATGGGTCGCTGTACTTTGATTATCTTTTTGAAACACAGAATGATCTCCCCCTTGGAATAAAATAAACTGTCAAAACAAAACCATGGGAGGTTGTTTATTGAATCATATGCTTTGACTATCAATGTGCTCTTTCGAAGTATTCAGCTAGAGAGCTAGCTATTCAAGCTGAGAGGAGAGAGAGAGACAGAGAGAGAGGAAGAGGGGAGAGAGGTATCAATAGGTAGGTGAAAACTATTCACGACATCTGCCCTTGGTTTACAGATGGACAGAGCGGCACAGCAGAGGGAGCATAAAGAACAGCTCTCAGCTCAAGGCTAAAACAAAATTACTGGTAAAAGTTTGATTTAGAGGCCTCTTCAGAGTCGTAATCTTCTACAGACTCAGTTTACCTTTTAAGTAAAAAAAAAAAAAAAAGTTACTATTTCTCCATTACAACACATTGGCTTCAGCTGCCTCATGAAATCATTTTTGTACATCGATGCCGCACTCAAACGCTACATTCAAAAAACAAAAAAAAAACTATTACAAGAATTTTACTTGACAGTAAACCAGATGGTAAGGCTACTGTGCCTGATAAGTAACACTGAACATCCACGAGGGACAATTTCGTTGTGTTTATTCGATGCCAAATATTCAAAACATTTTTCTAGAATGGAAGTAAATAAAGAGAGAGAGAGAGAGAGAGAAAGGGAGAGAAAATGCATTGTGTACTGTTCAGCGCTGTGTTTTTATCACGGCATTTGGTTTCAGTTTGAAACATTTAATAGTAAATGCTGTCCTGCCTCTAAATTACGTGTGTAATACATTTAAGTACATAGTATGATGAGAAGAAATGATGATAAATGACGAAAAATAGGAACCAAAATCCACAGCAGATGAGAGAGACTTTTAAGGAAGCGTGCATGCTTTGGTATCCCTCCCAGTTTCCTCTTAATGAAGCATTTGTGATGCCCACTCAGTCAGTTTGGTGGCTGCAGCCATCTGTTGCGCATGCAGTGATAATTTCCTCACCAGGCCTGTCAGCTGGAGATCCGCTTTGATTGGCCAATTCTGAGGCTTATAGGGAAGCAGCGGGGTGTCACGGCACCTGGGCTCTCGTAGCAAACAGGCAATTACGATTTCAATCAATGGGGAAAAGATGGGAATTTGACGAGGTTCCTTTCTGACAAAAAAAAAAAAATTGCTCTTTTTTTTTTTCCCCTACTCTTCTTGAAGTGTGCAAAGAATTAGGCGTTCTTTACGACGTCAAATCTCCTGTGTTGTCATTAGTTTCCGTAATGACTTTCATGAATATGTAAAGTGTATGTTCATGTTGAGTGTAAAAGAGCTCTCCAGCCGAGTTCAGTGGATTTTTACACAACTGATTTCTGTTTGGTGTCGTCCCCTACACGAACATAGTCCTTTTTTTTTTTTTTTTTTTTTTTTTTTTCCCTTTGCCCTGTGTCATTTGTCAGCTCTGTGATATCTGCGATTCCAAACTGGTCAAACTGCCCAGATACAGCAAAATTAAAATGTTACAAAACTGATTTCTCTCTTTGGAATGCTTGTATACAACTCAAAGAGTGAGAGCAATGCGTCGGGGGAGTGTGTTGCTGTGGGAGACTGGGTGTGTGTTAAGGAGGGAGGAGATGGTGTAAGTAAAATGGACAGTTTACAAACTGGCTCTGAGCTTTGGAAATAAAAAACGTCTATGATGCCGACAGCGCAGGTGGACAGGGACATGGTGGAAAAGTCTCCTACGTTAAACAAACAAACAAACAAACAAACAAACAAACAAACCATAACAGAGCAGGTGGCAATTTTGTTTCTTCTATCACAAAGCCACACACACACACACACACACACACACACACACACACACAAAGACTTCATATGGATTATATGAAAGAAACAATTTGGCTGCATGTACAGATGTGAAGTCTAGGACTGATGTGTTGAGGAATGACAGTGAAATTTGCATTTTGAAGCATCTCAGCGTTTAAAGCTTCCGATTTGAATACATTTCTGAGCATTTTTCCCACAAAATTCACAATGAACCAAATGAGCTATTTAATGATGCTGTATGCACTATACAAGCAGCCTCAGAAGGGCTTGAGTACATTCATTGTAAATATGGTCGCACCGAATCATCCTTTTGTCCATTTCCAATTACCTGCTAACATAATTGAGGCTAATGGTTTTGTTTTGCTGGCTCGGCCATGGTTTCCAGGCATGGAGAAAGGAATTGGAATCCATCACCATTTCACTGGGCTCTCATCTGCTGCCACTGCTTGATGACAGTGCCACCCAATATACCAGTATAGCTAGAATTATGATGTGCCAGCTTCAAAAGAATGAGAAGGTACTAATATTCCACGTACACGCGTCGGAGAATGTCTCTAACCATGGGTGATCTAGGGGCTAAAAAAAAAAAAAAAAGAAAAGAAAAGAAAAAAAGACCCTCCTCCCCTCCACATGTACTCACTATAAATCAAAACGATATAAATTAAAACCAGATTATTGTTTATTGTGTGGTGTAAGTTCTGTCATAACTTTGTTTGCCCTATCTTGTATTGTTACGTGTAATTTTGGAGAAAAAAAAAGAGAGAAATACAGAAGCAAGGGTGCACTACAAAAAAAAAAAAAAAACTACTAAAAGATAAGAGAGAGAGAGAGAGAGAGAGAGAGAGGGAAGGGGGGTGCTCAATGTGTGTATAAGTCACAGTTGGTATAAATTACAATCTTTGTTGAAATTCTCATCTCTTCATATTTAAATGTCAGCAGGTGTAGAATAATTATGAATTGAAATCACCCATGTTGGCATAGAAATAAAATTGGAATCTTGACATTTGGAATCTCCAGCTGAGTTGGAAGTGAAGAACGGCTTATTCATGTTGATCCAAATGCTCATATGCTAGTTTGATTTGTGATTGGACACAGACTCAAAATGTATGAGATTTAGACCAGAAGCTGCTGTGCAGCTCTTCCTCACAAGAACATTCTGTTTTAATGACTTACTCCTTACGACGTCTCCGCAGCGCTCACTTCAGTCATTAGCAAGTCCAGTTATTAGCATTTACTCAGCTGTCAGCGAGTTAGCATTAGCATTGTAGCTTGAACAAACGTTATGCTTAGGATGGAGAAGAAAACTTCTTAACTCTTAGCGCACGTCCTGCGCGTGTGAATCTCCCAGTTTATTTGTTTCACTTAACAACTTCATTCCGAGGAAATGTTAATTTCAAATGAATTGCACAGCGACTTCTGAGAACTGTAACAACGGACCTGCTTAGCTATATATATATCAGGTTATTCTATGTAAATGTTTTCACAATTCAATTCATGAAGAAATAATTGCATGAACTTCAAAAGCTGTAGGTTGAAATGGTTGCTTTCTGCCATCAGTGAGAGAACAGCAACAGCCTAGTTTACGCAGTTAATTATTTATGTATTTGTTTCTTCCATTTGTAATATGTTGACTTGTGCCTTCGGAAATGCCTCCAAACATCTGTGCCTAAGGACAAACACGCTGGTCTGGTCTTTGATCCACCTCATATAGCAGATCAAAGTGGAGCTCAAACGAAACGCCATGTTTGCCACCTTGGCTCTCTGCAGTTCGGAAAGAACAGGCAGAAAGCTATCTATTCAAAACACAATCATCTGCTCAGCCTGTCTTGGCAACGTACTGCAGGAGGAGCGAACACCTAAGCAATAGAAAATGGTGAAAAATTGACAAAGAACGGCTGAGCTCAACAGGGACTTAGCCACATGGCTTTTGTTAACTGGTCTCAGTAGCAACTGACTACTTAAATTGTATTTATTCACATTTTTATTTATTTAAAACCTACTCATATAAAGTATTTAGTGCAGTGGATTGCTAATGGGTTACATGGCTATGTTTTATCTGCTTATTTGACCTGTTTCGAATAAGAATTTAGCTTCAGTCTCTGATGATTGGGCTTCACTGTTAAGAGTGCTACACCTCAGCGTAGCAGAAACAATGTTGTACCCAGATTTGCAAGAGTGAGTAGTGACATCCCTGCAGCTACTGGTCGAGTGGAGAAGGAACCTGGATGAATTAAGAAAACCTGACGCATGTAGCCTATGTCATAAAGGACGGTGAAAGATCATGTATGATGACAAGGTGGGATATATATAGTGCTTGGTTGAAGAACTCCACTGATTTGCTTGACAGCTTGACAAGGTCATTCAGAACTGGTTCTGGTACAGATAATAAACCTGCCCTTTGAATTTAGACTTGGTGAAAATACCAAACAATAGTTATGACCTTTAAACAAAGTGTCTCTGACATCATACCATCTGATTTTTCTTTCATAATGAAAAGAACTTATGGATTGATTTGCATTTCGCTAAACTATGCATAACCGCCTTGAAAAAACTTTCCGTTTGGAGGCTAAACGTTTACAGCTATGCATTATGTTATTTGTAGTGTCATTTATTAACCCAAAATGTACAGAGATTAAAGAGAGAGGAAAATTTGCTTAAAAGTTAATGCAACCACGTTTTGAAACCTTCACTGTTAGTTACACATAAGTTCTTTCTCCATAGGCAAATACTTGTGATGAGAATTGTTTAGCAGTTTAGTAACATTGTGTATTATCTAGAGCCCATATGGAAAACTACTGTCAATACAAAAGGCAGAAAAGAAAAAGAAATCAATTAAGTATATTGTCTTAATTCAGTGATTAAAATAATGACATAATCTTGGAACAGGATTTTTTCTTTCCTTCCACATTAATTCACAGTCAGCTTTCTCATCAGATTCTCCCTAATGCAAATATTCCCAAATGGCCTCACTGGCAAACCTCAAAATTGGTCTGATTGCTTAGAAGAATGGAGTGGTCATAATAATCACTTAAGCATAATATTCGGTATATTGCTTCAGAGCATTTTGGCAGTCAGTGTTGGCTGGCTTCCATTTCACAAATCCAGGATTTTTTTTTTTTTTTCTTTCTAATTTGGAAGTAACCCTTTCCACAGCCAAAAACCTTTTGTGCCCATTTTAGTGGATCTGCCAGGGACACTCTGCTCTGTGCAGCTGCCAGGACTGCTCTCTTTAGTTTATCCCATCTCTCCCTCTTCCACTCTCTCTCCCACTCTCTCTCTCTCTCTCTCTCACTTGTGCTTCCTCACTCTCTCTATCAGAACCCTGTGAATGGCAACCAATCAGAGACTGCTTTCCTTTGCAAACTGCCTCCTTGTCTAGCTTAGTGTGAGAGAGAGAGAGACAGAGAGAGAGAGAGAGAGTTAGGAAGAGAAGGAGCAAGAGCTAGCGTAAGCGAGAGAGGGAGAGAGAGAGAGGGAGGCAGCTGGAGTCTCACACACAACTGTAGTTAGTCTTAGATTCTGAGCTCTGCCAAGAGGCAAAGAACTCCAGACCTCAGCGTTGCACTTGCATCAAGACACATAATACACGCTGCAAAGACCCCTGGAATCGTATCTGAGGTAAGAGCCACTTCTGTGACACAGGCTTGCGAAAAAGATGCATGGCTTTGGTTAGGCATACACACAAACATTTTACAGTTTCCCTCAATATTATATCAGTATTTTTGTGTTTACTGTCAATGCTGTCAATATCTGCTATTTTTAGAACATACAGAAGACACGACAACTTTGTGTCTCGTGCTCCCTCTGCATGCTTATAATGCGCCGCGCTCCCAGTAAACCAGTATTTCTACAGGCTTTGCAATGCCTATTTTTTTCCTCTGGGTTTCAATAGCTGTGAAGGAATTGTTTTCATGATGATGTTGTCGTATTTAAAACAGATTAAGTTCTTGCAGAGACATTCAAATATGTGTGAATTTATTCATACACAGTCAATTTCAGTTATATCTACCAATTTAGGGGAGAAAAAATAAAAGAAGAAAAACAAACACATACACACACACACACACACACACACACACACACACACAAAAAGCCTGGTAAAGCATCGGTGATGAGGTTTTGTTACAGATGGCTCCGTTGCTGAGTGGTCATTCATCGTGTGCATTGTACAGACTTAGCAGTAACCCCGCTGCTTTTAATTTTTTTTATATATATATAATATATTTTTATATATATATATATAATATATATTTTTTTTTTCCATGACTGATGTAATGATGGACGAGAGTTTTAACCTGCAGGTGTGGCAAGTTTATCTCACTCAACGCAGCACAGAATTGAAACTACAATTAAGTTGCTAAGATCCTCCTTATTCTACAATGTGTTTCATTACTCGTGCAGTTTGATCTCCTTTTCGGGAGTTGACTCCTAAAAGCATATTTAGAGGTGTATGTGTGTGTGTGTGTTTGATCTTGCCTATCGAGAATCAGGGACTCTGGGAGTCGAAAGTGCTTTGATATGTCAGTCACTGTCTCTTTCTATGAGAATTAAGCTAGGCTTTCCTCTTTTTTTTTTTTTTTTTCTTTGCTGAAGAGGTACAAATCCACGGGGCATAAACTGAATCCCCCGCTATCAGCGAACGCAGTTATTGTACCAGCCAGACTTGCTGTATCCGCAGACTTCTCTCGTGAGCCACCGTGACCGTTGGATAACTTTCAAACCAACCGTCATCCTCGCTGATCTTCCAACGCGCGCGTGTGTGGCTGCACGTGGACGTGAAAATTCTGAGTGCGAGGACAAACTGACGCTAACACTCTGTTATGCTAACAGCCCGTGAGCCCCTTTAGTTACAAGCTGTCTATCACATGTCCTGTGCATCTTGAAAGCAGAGTTTGTGCCTCCATGAGGCTTCTGAAATGTTGTGTTTGATGACAGCCCACGTTAGCTAGACATCTTCGCCATGGTCAGTAGTGCTGCTGCTAGTGTTGGTTGGTGGAGGGTGTGTGTGTGTGTGTGTGTGTGTGTGGTTGGGGGGGGGGATTCTTTTACCCTTGAGTGTTGTGGCTTTGGTGCTGCTTAGCTTTTAAGTTTCTCACAGCTCATTACCAGAAAGTCTGTGATTTATACAGCCTGTGCGAAGCGATCATGGCATAACTGATTTGCAGAAATTAAAGTGTTCGCATTTTCAGAGCTGGTGTCACATGTATAATTGCCTTTTCTACACAGAGATAAATCACAAAGTATAGCCCCCTGCACCCATCTTCAGAACATCTCTCTCTCTCCCTCTCTCTGTCTGTATCTCTCTTTTCCTCCCTCTCTCTTTCTCTCTCTCTCTCTCCCTCTCTCTCTGTCTTGTGAGGGGTGGGGGATCATAAGCCAGCGAGGCCAATTTTTTCTCTTAATTAGATAAATGCCTGTGACAGGCACTGTATTTCGGGAGGGATGTACGCCGATGTTAATGTCCAAAACTCTAGACCTCCTCCACAAAAAAACCCCAGAAATGTTCTTGTATAAACACATTCACCATGCGACACCAGTGTAAAATGCAGTATTATGTTTTCTTATTTGAGCTATGATATGATGATGCGTACGCGAAAGAGTGGCTCTTCAAAGATTTTTGTTTCAGAATTCCACAAGCGTGGCTCTACTGATGTGTCAGATTAATGTTAACAACTTGTTTTTTTTTTTTTTTTTGAGAGAGAGAGAGAGAGAGAGAGAGAGATCCAAGGCTGCATATTGAATCTATGATACTCTCAAGCCCTTGAAATTTCTTTTTTTCCCTTTAATTTCAAATGCACTCATATTTTAGTCCACCAGACAGCATCACTCTATCAGCTTTCTTAATATCTCCAGTTGGATTTTTTCTTTCTCAAAAAAAAAAAAGAAATTAAACGAGGGAAAGTGTTCTATCTAATAATCTAGGAGTCGAATGATTGGCTTGATTTTCCAAACCTGCTGGAATCAAAGCCAGTCCTTCAGGCGGCCAATCAACATGCGGCATGTCTGATCTGTATCAAAGTTTCAAAACAAAGAGGACAGGACATTAATATTGCAGACGAGAGGCCAGCTGTGTTAGGGATGGAGTGATGGATGGATTTATGCGGTGAAAGAAAAAAAATGAGTGTGCAGGAAAAGGTCTTGGGCTCCACCAAGTGGTTACTATGGCATCTGATTTTTTTTTCTAGAAGTGTATCCACGGGAACAAGTAGTATTTGGAACTCTGGGATTCAGTTGCTCTTTAACAGATTAACACTCATATTCTAAAGGATTCGTGTTCACTAAAGGGTTTGTGTTCACTGACCATCAGGGTAAAGGCGGACCAACAGACTGCCTCACAGTCATTGACGGTTACAAAATTAGCTGCACCTGCTAATTCCGTGATGAGAGTTGAACTGGGTAGTTTTCCAATTTAAGGTACTTCAGACTCTAGCCATGAAGTATGAACACTGTGTAACATACACTAACTGCAGCGCACACATCCACAACACAGCTTAATCAAGTTTCCATATACCATATTAGGCAAAGCTTTTTCCAATCACTTTCCTGTCAACCTTTTTAAATAGATACAGCTTGACAGTTAATAAAAAGTCACCCTAAATAGATGAACAACTCAGTGAGCTGGTAATCTAGACTCTATTTAACTCTGCTGCTAAATTGCTAACACCTGAAATTTATTAGATGCCAAATGCTTTGACTGTGCTGCGGCTTTCTGTTTGTTATGCTATATGCATCCAGGATTAAATATCCACCATGCTAATGGTATTCATGGCAAGGCGTTTAAATTATAATTGCAATATTCAATCATAATAAAAATCAAACAGCATTAATTGTCACAAAAGGGAGTTAGTATCATAGCAAGCCTGTGGCAAGAAGAGAAATGAATAGCAGGGTTGGAGGCACTGTTTAGTAATAAACATTTTGAAGGAGTGTTTACTTTAACAAGGCTATGAGAGAAAGAGAGAGAGAGAGAGAGTAAGACAAACTAAAAAGAGAGAGAGAGAGAGATTGGGGGAGAGAGCGAGGTCATAATTTAATCAAATTCCATTTTCCTTAGCATTAATATCTTAACAAAAGCCTGAATTTAACATCTGAGAGTTTTAGGATTTTAGCATGAGGGATGAAGGAGGCATTCCACATTCTATCTCAGTTTAACAGAGTTTTTTTCCTTGCCTTGCCTTGGTTTGGCTTGGCTTACTTGCTGAGGGAATCGGGTCTGACATCCCGTAAAGCTGTTTTGTGATAGTATCCGTTGTAAAACGTGCTATAGAAATGCAGTTGAATTAAATTGGATTGAATCGAATCTTTTTTGTCCCTGGAAGAATATGTACTATCTAAGTATTATTTAGATTGTATAGAACGATAACCAGTGACCTGTATAACCTCCTTCTATGTGAATCAACCTAAGGTTGTCTGAAACAAAACAAAGAACAGAGTCTTTTGATGCTTGCCAAAAGTGTAGGCTGTCAGGGTGAAAAAAGGAAAAACCTCTGCCCACATCTTTGAAAATACAGGCAAAGAAATACAGGCAAAGTCCTTCATCCATAGTGAGGGGTTCTTAGGGCATAACTGACTAATATTATGTGTTTCATTTAGGGTCAGTAACTAGCAACTAAACCCAAGGGGTCTTTTATCCTAAGAAAAAAGGTGCAGATTTTAGGGTTGTGAGGTGGTGCAGGATATGGCTCAGATTCCCAAGGAATGGTTAGGGGAGACCTTAAAATATTAATTTGTAGATGTATTAACAGAATTAATTGAATTCATGCTGTGGACAGTCAGAATTGTTTGATTTTATGGTAAGGTCTATTAACATAATATATGTATAATATTGGCCCCATGTTAGACCATAGAATTGCCTTGATGCCAAACCCCAGTGCCCGGAGGTTCATGGCATTTCATACCAATGTGTGTTTTATGGAGTGCATTAATGGACTGGTTGAATTGACATTGGATATGTGCACTATTTTACTCTTTGGTTTGTCAGAATATAGTATATTCAGTTCTGTGGTGCTTAAAGATCAAGTTAGGGAGTTTACAACAATCATCTTTATTTATGAGAACATTGATCGTTTTTGTTTTCACACAGCCGAACTGTAATATATCCATTCTGTTCAGGCACCGGGGTTGAAGTTGCGGGTTTGTGAAAAAAATTTTTTTGCCTGACTTGGATTCCAGCTTGTGCTTACTGAGTGATGTCTGACCCCGTCTCTCACGACAGCTGCAGAATATCGAAATGTCACTGTTAGTGCCAACATCAGTCAGCATCCTCAGCCTTTCAGACAGTAACGCTAGCACAGGCAGTGCCTCCAAACAGTTTGCCCCACACAGTCAACACCACGTACCAACAGTTCAACAGTTCCCCAATAGCACACAATTACCCTTTACCGCATCTGAGCGAGGCAGAAAAGGACGTTAAATTGTATTGACACTGAATGGCCACGCCATTCAACCCGAGCAGGAGTAAATAGATTAATATAACTAGTTTTATAACTCGTAGTAAGTAATCCGGCGTTTCAAACTATATGAAATGGTTTTAGGTTTGACTATCTCTTAAAAAAATCCCAACATAGCTGTTTTGATCCTCTCTTTCTTTCTTTCTTTTCTAGGACGTCAAGAGAAGATCAATGTGGATCCTACAATGTCACGTTCACTGAACCCGGCATCTAGAGTCTTTGCCATTCGGCCCTGCCTTCCACTTTAGACTATTCGTTGCAGAGGTGCGGTCAAGTTGGGGCAGGGGAGGGAGGAGCTGATCGGACTGGGAGAATGATGAATCGTGTTCTCCTGCTGTTTCCCTTGCTAACCTTCTCCCAACCGAGCTCCACGTCTCCGCCAGCAACCAGGAGTCACGGCAGGCTCAGTCCCACCCACGTGGAGGTGATGGAGAGAGATGGAGAAATTCTGCATAGAGCCAAGAGGGAGTGGATGTGGAGGCAGTTCTTTCTGTTGGAAGAATACACTGGAAGTGACTACCAGTATGTTGGAAAGGTGAGAGAGAGTGCGTGACGCCGTAGCTTTGAAACAAATGGACGATATTTAAGTACAAGCTGAGTTTTGTGTACAGGGTTTCTCTCTGTGAGAGAGACAGAAATGGTTCTGTTCGGTTTATCTGAGCTTTACAAAATCCTGATGTGTGGTTTGGATGGACCGCTGTGTGGAAGTCACCTTCAAAAACAAGATGCTATCATCAAAGGAACTGGAAGCAGTGCAAATATGAATTGCACAGTCACTCAAGCCTGGGTACTTACAGAGGGAAGAGTGAGAGGGAGTGAGAGACAGACACAGAGAGAGGGAAAGAGAGAGAGAGAGAGAGAGAGAGAGGGAGAGAGAGAGAGACAGCAAGAGTTTGAGTGAGAGAGAAAGAAAGTATATTTTGAACCAGTCTTAGTGTCTACTTTTTTTTTTCCTTTGCCCATTTCTGAGCAAAAATGGTACACCAAAACATCTGACAGGAATTGACAATTACATCTGTTTCATTCTCGAGTGCACCTTGTCACCCACTGACTTCCTACCCATCTGTAGCGCCTGTAAAGGAAGGAAAAGAAAAAAAACAAACAAAAAAAAAAAACGGATTGCAATTCATCAGGCTGCAATTCAAGAAGCATGCCAAATTTATGCCACATTAAACATGAAAGAAGAGCCCCATGCCAACGTGCTGTACCACATTTCCCATTCTTCACATGTGCTGCTCCTTCTGCATACTCCAAATCATAAATGCCTTCTGTTTCTGTAGCCTTCTAAGAAATGTTTCAATTAACAGAGAATTTCAATTACACTCTATGCTGTTCGAGAGCAGATCAGCCCCGCATTTCAAGTACGTTATGACTTTAAACTGGATTTGGGAGAACATTCCGTCTCTGCCGGACGGTCTAGAATGACCACTGTAATGAACTCTGGGACATTTCTTTATTCTTTCATTAGTTTCACAATCTCTGTCATTCCAGCAAAGCTCTGTGGTGGGCCCTGTCAGAGTTTATCGTCATTTGATATAGAAACACCTTTTCAAACTTCCAAAACTTCCAAACCTTTGCAAATAATGTCTAGTCTTAGTGGAAATCCTCTTTTTAAATCCCTAATTAAATCTGCTTCAACACCAGAATGATGAACGTAGCATGCCAATTAAGAGAAGCAGAGGGTAACACTCGGCTTCCAAGAGTGGACAGTTAATTTTGACCTATGAGTCAGTACTAATGGCTTTGAAGAGGGTCTTTTGCATTGTGATAATGTTAAATATGTTTGATGAGGGGGTTTGCAGGAACCCAAGGGGGCAGCTGGGCAATAATTAGGCCATGCTGAACTAGCTGGCGGGCTTTTCCAAGAATAGCCCAGAGAGTTCATGATATATTCATTAAACGGACATGGCTTTGGGACCTGCCAGTTGAGCTTCAACAGTCACTCCACCAACCTCCTCTGACAGCCAGGCCTTATGTAGCCAGCCTGCAGTAAACCTGTTTGTTTATTTATTTATTTATTAGTTGTGGGGTTTTTTTGCAAAGTTGCTTCAAAGTTTTGAGTTGTCTTAAGATTTGGGGTTTTAAAGTGTCTTTCTGTAAATGATGTAAATTATACAAACACACAGTATGCTGTAGATTATATATATATATATATACACACACATTAAATAAACATAGGTATGTCATAAAATAACCATTGAAAAAAAATAAAATTAAAAATGTAGATGGCATGTCACTTCTTAACAAGTTATTCAGCAAACTGACGTTTGTAAATGTTTCTGATGTTTACAACATCTTGTTTTCACCATGACAAAAACTAAACATTTCCTCCATGCATTTGAGGCGATTGGCTCGAACTCGATTGGATTTAGGATGGAGTACAGTTTGAGTCCCGGCACTACCTTGTGTCGCTCTTGACACTCAGGGTTGTGAGACGAGTGGTTATTTGTCTTTAGGGGATTTTGATTGGATCCGTAATGGAGAATTGGACTCCTGTGGGATGGAACACCTGTCTTTTGGGTTTGATTATACACACACAGTTGGTTCAGCAATTAGTCACAGCAGGTGCTTGTTAGAGTGGGTCATCCCAGGTTCAGCTGTTCTCCGTCTCACTAACACACTCACTTGCTTATACACAGACACACCGGATCACACACATACAGACACATACAAACAGTATGCAGAAATAACTTTTA
This sequence comes from Chanos chanos, assembly GCF_902362185.1. Taxonomy (NCBI): domain Eukaryota; kingdom Metazoa; phylum Chordata; class Actinopteri; order Gonorynchiformes; family Chanidae; genus Chanos; species Chanos chanos. Next base: position 5,594,037 of record NC_044499.1, read on the forward strand.
TAGTGGTGTAGAACATCTACGGCCTACAGAATTGAAAATCCATGTCATTCTAAGGGAAAAACAGTCAGAATGCACATAAATGTCAGTATAAATTCTTCTCCCAAATCAATTTCTTTTCAAGGTTTACAAATGGTGACATGAATGAGAGGTCCATGCTTACAAAAAATGGGGAAAAATGATTTTTTTTCCCCCATCAGTCAACACACAACACCCCATAATGACAAAGTAAAAATATCTTTTTTTTTTCTTTTTTTTTAGAAATTCTTGCTAGTTTGTTGAAAAATCTCTCGTTTTCGTAAGTATTCAGACCCTTTTACTATGACGCTCTTAATTGAGCTCAGATGCATCCTATTTCTTTCGATCACTAATTGGGATGTGTCTGGACTTTGACTGTTGTCCACCTCATACAAATTAACCTCACTAGACATGATTTAGAAAGGCACAGTCTGTCTGCACAAGGGCCCCCAGATCACAGTGTATAGCAGAGCAAAACCAAGTCATGAAGTCCAAGGAACTCTCTTTAGGGACTCTAAGATGGGATTGTGTCAATGCATGCTGTGGATCTTGAAAACAATATTCAAAAAATGACCAACACATTGAAGGTTCCCGGAAGAATTGTGGCTTCCATGATAGTCAGATGGAAGAAGTTTTGAACCAAGCCTCTTCCAAGTGCCAGCTGTCCAGCCAACTTGCAATTTGGGCAAGAAAGGCCTTCATCAGGAAGGTGACCAAGAACGTAGTAGAGACAGAAGAAACTGCTGGAAGGAAAACCCTCTCCACAGTGCTCCATCACTCATGTCTCTATGGTAGAGTGGCTAAATGAAAGCCACCCTTGAGTGGAATCCATTCCCAACTCCATTCACAACTCCATTCCCAACTCCAGGTGGGCTCCGTCACAGCCCGCCTGGAGTTTGCCAAATGGCCCTGAAGGACTCTGAGAGCATAAGAAAAAAAATTTCTTTGGTCTGACGCGGGGGGAAAAAAAAAAAAAAAAGAATGCCTGAATGCTAAGTGCTTTGTCGGCTGAAAACTAGGCACGGCTCATCACCTGACTAATACAGCTCATTTTCATAGGTATTCAAGAAGTTCTCGAAGGAAACATGCTCCAGCGCTCACACAAGCTCAAACTGTGGGGAAGATTTGCCGTTTGGCATGACAGCTAGGGTTGGGTATCGTTTCAATTTTTTTATCAATTCTGATTCCGATTGTGCTCATCGAATCTGGTTTTTATCGAATCTCGATTCCAATACTTTTTGGAGAGAAAAAAATGAACAAATATTTCAAGAACAAAAATTAGCCTACCTTTATTCCTGGCACATTTAGGCTATAATCAGTAAACTGACAGTTTTGCCGCGAAGTTTCTTTTCCCCTTCATGTATTAAAAATGAATATTACTCTTTCTTATAAGGAATGATCAACAAAAACAATTACAAACCAGAAGTATTTAAATAAATAATGGAAAATATAATAAAAAAAATTAGAATATAACAAAATATTTAACAGACAGTTGTTAATGTTAGCTATATCTGGGGCATTCTTGTGGCTGGGAGACACATTGAACACAGTGCATTCCTTCAGATTCACGTCATGTTGAAGTACATGCTTCATCATATTGGAGGTGCTTCCTCCCTTGCACGAAATATCCTTACTGCAGGTTTTGCATGTTGCTGTGTTGTTATCTTTTTTAGTGAAGCGAAGCCAAACTTTTGAGCATTGCTGCAGTCAGCTATGGTCCAGGATGTAAACAGAAATGTCTTTTCTCACATGCTTAGTTGACATGCTGCGTAACAAATGACCTGACGTTAAGTCTTCGTAGCAGGTCCTAGCAGATAAGTGAGGGTTTTATGGACTGTAAAATGCTCACTGTAGTTCACTCGGAAGCGCAACTGAAGTATGCAAAAGTTAGGAGCTGAAGAGCAGAATCGAAATGCATGTGTCTTATCGAAACCCACGGCTCTTGGAAATTTGAAACCGGTTGCAACTCGGAACCGGTTCTTGATACCCAACCCTAATGACAGCCAAGACAACCCTGGACAAGCCTCTGAATGTCCATCAGTGGCTCAACCAAAGCTCTGACTTGAACCCAGTAGAAGATCTGTGGAGTGACCCGAAGGTTGCAGTTTACCAGCGTCCTCTGTCCAATCAGAGAGTTTGAGAGGAACGTTAGGGATGACTGGAAGAAACTGCCCAAATCTCAGTACTGTATAGAGGGTTTGAGTACTTATGCAAAGTTTTTTTTTTTTTTTTTTTTTTTTTTTACAGATTTGCAAAAATTTCTAAAACTGTCCTTTCATTTTGTCATTATGGGGTATTGTGTGATGATTAATGGCAAAAAATCCATTTGGAATTAAATGTATAACACAAAAAAGTGTGGAAAAAGGGAGGGGATCTGGATACTATGTAAAAATAGACTAAAAACTGGACTAAAAGCAACATTGGTACTTTATAAAATCAGTCCAAAAGACTCTTCATTTCACTACTCTGTTTTGATAACTAACCCTGGAGAGTTTGTGTGTCCAACAGTTTCTTCCCAATCAGCAGCACTCCTTTAAAAAAAAAACTTGGGCATTAAAAAAATACTTTAAAAAGGGCATGCTACAGGGTAAATAAAAGACACTTGCATTTATTTTATCGTCTTTTTCAAGTATGTGCTTACCTGGCATGTGTGTGGATGAAGCCTTTTATAACTTTGAGTGTCTATGTGACAAACTTTTGCGATTCATTAATCAGTTTATATGTGTGACTTTGTTTCTGTATGATGCAGACGACCCCTTTGAGGGTACGCTTTTGCTTTGTTCGTTTTGTACCTTTGCTGGCTTTCGTGGCAAGCAGCTTGCGTGCTGTATTCATGTAAATGACTGTGCATAGGGCCTACCGCACAGTAAATAAACACAATGCAAATATGTCATTGTATTACACTGTGGTCATTGTTCAGATTAACTACTAATGGCATGCAGAGTGAGGTCAATGACAGATGTTTCTATTCTCTGAACAGCTTCGGTCAGACAAGGACAGAGGTGACGGCACTGCCAGGTACGTGCTGTCCGGAGAGGGAGCGGGCACCGTGTTTCGCATCGACGAGAAGTCCGGAGACCTCCACGCCACGCAGAGACTGGACAGAGAGGAGAAATCCTCGTACTCGCTACAAGCCCAAGCTTTCAATAGAAACACGGGCTTGCCGCTTGAGCCCGCCACCGAATTCGTCATTAAGATTCACGACATCAACGACAACGCTCCGCAGTTCACCAAAGCCGTCTACACCGCCAGCGTCCCTGAGATGTCACCCGTCGGTGAGTGAGTGAGCACATATTGTTTTGTTTATTTGTTTGTTTGTGTGCTGGTTGAGCTCTGGAGCGGAGCTGACATTGTGCCGGGACGTTAATGTCTAGCTGTGAAATGTGGGACACCGTTACGAGTGGGTTTTTCAGGTCAAGGGTGGTTTGTACGCGGCTTTGGCTTTTTTTGATTGTCGTTATTCTGACAGACCGCTGAGGCGTGAACAACATCAGAAAGTAGAACACTGAGATTAGCGTTTGAAGCTGGGCATTGTTCTTCATGCTTTAGCTGTCAGAGAAGAGAAATGACCATGGCCTGATAAATCAATTAGTTCAGAGGTATCATTTTTTGGTTTTTATGATTTTCTACTAAATATGTATGTGTGTATGTAAATAAGTTTGTAATAGGTAACTAAGTATGTAAATACAAGTTGAACATCCCTGATCCGAAATCCAAAATGGTCCAAAATCCGAAACTTTTTGAGCACCAACATGACACCACAAGTTGAAATTCTTCACCTGACCACCCCTGTGGACCTCTGACGACGCCAGTTTCTTAGCGACCATCATCAACGTCAGGCCTAAGAGCATTACTCAGTGTGTTTTTGCTCATTCTCTGCTCTGCGGTAAAATGTCAGAAAGGGCTGCAGATACCCCCATGGGTAACGGTGAGCGCAAGGCATTATTCCCGTGTTTATGGAGTAGGCTGGTGTATAAAAGCCTACTGCGCTGCCAGTCTTATAAAAGTATAGCACATACAATTATGTACAGTACATAATACTTGATATTGATAAACCAGTAACATGGTTGTTTATTATGTATTTACTACACTGTACTTTTTATTGTTATTTTAGAGGGTACTCTTTCTATTTATAAAACAAGAGCTTATTGTAAAACAGTATGCCATGTTACACTGGCAGTAGCCTCATACATCTGTGTTGACCATGTCTCTGTACAGGTTTGTAGCCTAAGAGCAGTAGGCTATATAGCCTATGAGATGGTATAGCCTTCTACATACCTAGATGGTATGTATAGCCTACTACACACCAAGGCTAAATGGTATATGCCATATAGCCTAGGTGTGTAGTGGGCTATACCGTCTAGGTTTGTGTAAGTACACTCTGACGTTCGCATGACGACGAAAGTGCCTAACACATTTCCCCGTATCCCCGTCTTGAAGCAACGCACAACTGTATTCCAAAATCTGGAAAAATCCAAAATCCGAAACACTTGTGGTCCCAGGCATTTCAGATAAAGGATACTCAACATGTAGTATATGGTTTAGATATATGGTATGAAAGACCCAAAATGAATCTCACCATTTAACAAATGTTCCATTGTGCTATGTGCAAACTCATTCTTGTTGGCTGAACTAGACTAACTAAAATACTTTATTTAACTTTATGCTTATTTTGGTAGTAGCACTGTTAATTATTTTTGCTAATTCACATTTTTTTAGACTTAATGTTCTTTGCATGTTAATAGGAAGTTGCTCCAGTTTGGTTCAACATAGCTTAACAGCATGTGAAATTGTCCACTCATAGCATTGCAGCTCCAGGATAACTCAAATACACCACTAGTATTACCAAATCCCAAAATAGAAACTTCTTAAAGAAAGTAAATTGGATTTATTTTCCTGTTTTTTCACTGATGTTAGATGAGCTTGCTGTCAAAAATAATAAATAAGCAAAGTCAACCTTTGCTTAAAAATAAATACAAACTGTTAGGCTTTTGTAATAAGAGGAAATTAAAAAAAAGAAAAAAAAGGAAAGAAAAGAAAAGAAGATAAGAAACAAAACATCACCAACGCTCGTTAAAAACACCTTGAGAGCTCTGGTAATGAGCCCATAGAGCAAGAAACAGCTGCATGTTTCTTGTGAACCAACCAATCAACAAACAGATAGATAGATAGATAGATAGATAGATAGATAGATAGATAGATAGATTAAAAAAAGGAACCATTGTTTCAATGATTGCTAAGCATTCTGTTGGTAACAGTTGTATCCTCTGTCAATGCCAACTCCCTTGGCCTACGCACTGGATCATTTTGGAAAGAAGCTGTTACCATTGCACATGTTCCTACGCGCTTAACGTAATGAGTATACATTTGCAAATATGCAAATGCAGTTTAAGCAGGAAAACATGTCTCGGTGCAAAGGCCTGTCTTTCTCCCCTGCACCTGATGTGGTTTTGGACGCAGAGCAGCTGTATTTTCCAGTATTATCACATTTTTTTCCCCATCTGTTTTCTGTTATTTTATGCTTCCTGACTCATCGCTCATCGTAATTCTGCCCAAACGTAGGGAATGGCTGAGCCGATACCGTCTTACCCAGAGCACCAACCAAACCCCCCCCCCCCCCCCCCCCCCCAAAAAAAACCCATTTAAAACAGCAGGACATAAATATTAAAACACCAGCATGCAGCTTCACACGATGGTGCAATCATAGCTGCTGATTTTCTCTCTTCCACTCTGATCTCTTTGGAGATGTCTGCAGGATTTTCTCTCCTTAATGAAAGACAGAAATATGAATATGTACGCGTATGAAATGAGACTGCTTGATTATTATAACAGAGACGTGGAAGTGAAATCTGCCTGAAGCACAGACCTCTGTGCCGAAACAACAGGTTGTCTCACCCTGGAATCAACATTAAACACTGAAGTTTTTCTCGCAATTCAGCAGTTTCACTTGTTACTTTTTCTTCCTTCCTCTAAAACAAACAAACACACAAACAAACACACAAACAGACAAACGAACAAAAAGGGTTTGTATTGTATGGACGGATTGTTCATCAGAGTCATCTTGTGAATTTCTTTCTGCTGCGCCTCCAGGTACTTTTGTTCTGGAAGTCAATGCCACAGATGCGGATGACGCGACTTACGGCAACAGCGCTAAACTTGTCTACAGCATCCTCCAAGGCCAGCCGTACTTCTCCGTGGAGCCTGAGACTGGTAGGTGGCCTGGTCTGGAAGTCGACCTGAAGATCAGGGAGTCCGAGGGAACAGAACAATGATTAAAGTCTCCCTTTAGATTGAAAGTAAAGCACTGAGTTCTTGATTAGTTCTGATTGGTCAGTCTCCCAAACAGAAGACTCACCTGTGACCAAAAAAAAAACAAAAAACAAAAATTAGCAGCTGTCTATGCATATAGGCCACACGCGTAGGGTACGGTCATCTTATTGGAGACATACATGGCCTTTACTCATCCTATGTCGCCGATGGCGTTGGCGGAAGGAGCACGCTTCTGTCGAAATGTACTTTCCTTTAGACAGGAATGGAAGCTTGCAGTCTCTGAGACTCTGAGGCTGGCTAATTTTTACTGAGCTGTACGTGTTCTCAATTATTAGAGCCCTTACATAATGTTTGTTTATCCTGCTGGAGTGTATGTTTGAAATTCTGCTTTAATATGAAGGGATAATGATCTCAAAGACATTCAGGGCTTGTTCACTTTTCAGAGCATGGCTGAAGTAAACAGATTTTGTTAATTATATGTCTTTTTATATGCCATCCATTATCTCTCTTTTCACTGGTACTGTCAGAGGCTCCGTCGCTTGTTTTAGTGCTGGCACTGACCTAGCGCCCCTCCTCTTCTCATCTGTCATGCAAATTATGTACTGCAAAGACCAGAATGAGACTGTTTCTCCTCAACTTATTGAATGTGGTGGATGGTTTTTAAAAAAGAAAAAAAAGAATACAATTGGAAAGCTAATATCAAAGCGAAGCTTTCTATTTGAAATATCTCTCCCTCCGGCGAAATTGCATGTTGCCATCGCTGCTGTCAATAACATTCCTTTCTTTCTTTCTTTTTCTTTCTTTCTTTCTTTTTCTTTCTTTCTTTTTTTCTTTCTTTCTTTCTTTCTTTCTTTCTGCCTGTAAATAATAAGTTAATCATGCTAAAAAAAAAAGAAGAAAAACAGCACGTGAGCACCACACCATGCCACCACTTACATTTAACACTAAATGAGTTTTAGTTAATTAGCAAGTGCCTTTCCTTTTGATTAATTATGATTGCCTTGTTGAGAGATGTGAGATGTTGCAGGTGTTGGCTGTAGTTTTCTCCTGGTTGTTGCGTTTGACTTTTTGAACGGGTTCGTGTCCTCAGGAATCGTCAGGATAGCCCTTCCGAACATGGACCGGGAATTGCGGAGGGATTACCAGGTGGTCATCCAGGCCAAAGACATGGCGGGACAGATGGGTGGCCTTTCTGGGACCACTGTCGTCAACATCACCCTCACAGACGTTAATGACAGTCCGCCTCGATTCTCTTACAGTAAGATCATTCGCGAGGTGCATTATTATGCATTCGACAATGAAACACACACATAGCAACAAAATATATAAATAAATAGATCAAACAAAACAAGAATAATACATATAGCAGTATTTATGAACATTGACTAATATGTACATTTCTACACATAAAACAACAAATGATCCATGTTATATATATATATATAATCAAGAACATGGACCATTTTTCTGGTTTTCTTGGTTTTGTACAATGACAACAAACAAACAAACAAACAGAAGAGAGCCTATTCCATCGGCTTTTTATTCATCATGACCACAGTATCTTTTTTAGCAGTCATCCAATGCTAAATGGCTCCTATTTTTAAGGCTCTTACCATCTGAGCACTTATGAATCAGCCGAGATCGGATCGACAGTGGGCCGAATAAAGGCTAATGACAGTGACGAAGGAGACAACGCCGAGATGAGGTACAGAATCGTGGACGGGGACGGAAAGGACATGTTCGATATCATAACGGACGAAATGACACAAGAGGGTGTGATAATTGTGAAAAAGGTAAATAATAATAGCTTCACAGCAGTTGTCTCTGTCTGTCTTCTCTCTTTGCAAAATCCAATTTCAAAGCAAAGTTGAAAGCGCCTGAGCGTAATCTACAGATGTACAGTCTAAGCCCCGTCCGCGAAATTATAGAAGAAAATGTCAAATCCATTACTTTGTCAAAGTTTTTTTTTTTTTTTTTCTGTGAAATTGAGTGCATACGGAGAATATTAAGGACTCCTGGCAGAACATAATGAGAGATTTCTCACACGCTTCTCCAGTTTATTCACTGCGGGTTTTTTTTGTTTTTTTTATGTAGCTTTTATTTGTACTCACAAGGTATTAACTCATTATTTTTTTTTTTTTTTTTTTTTTTTTTCATTATGTAAGGACAGAGTTCGGTACTTTTCCATTGCTCTTACAATGCAAACAGAAGGGAAGAGATGAGTGCATGAGTCAGCGCTGGTCCTTTAGGGGCCTCTATAGGAAAGAAAGTGAATTGCTCTTTTTGAGGCGAGTTAAACTCATGGATGTGCTAAAAGACAGTAGCCATTTGCTTCAGCAAAATATGTGTTTTAATATTAGTGTTAAAGGGAAAAATAGTCGGTCAACAGATACGATAAGAAAATTTGTAATCAGCCTGAAAGGTTCCTTTTGAACCTATCCACATTTTGGTTCTCTCTTTATATGGTGGCCTATTTCCTAAGACATCTGTATCTTTTTCTTTGTGTGTGTGTGTGTGTGTGTTTCCACATTCTGACTTTTCTTTGTCTTTTTCCCCAAATATCAGGTCATAAGTAATCAAATTCGGTGCTCATCATTTTAGTGTTTTTTTCATAGCATACAATGCCAAACCAGTAACCCCATACCTCATAATTCACAGCCACCCATTTCTATGTCCCTGTCGTCTCAAACAGAAACTGGATTATGAGAGTAAACGAGTCTACACGGTAAAGGTAGAGGTGGCCAACGTTCACCTGGACCCCAGCTTCACCAACATGGGCCCGTTCACTGACACGGCCATCGTCAGGGTGACGGCCAAGGACGTCGACGAGCCTCCGGTCTTCAGCAGGAACCCCTACGTGATTGAAGTGAACGAAGACACGCCAAAGGGTAGTCTGATTGGCACCGTTACTGCCTGGGACCCGGACAACACAGATTATCCCATCCAGTGAGTCACGAATGACTTCATTCATAACGGTTTTACTCATTTTTTTTTTTCTTTTTCTGATTTAATAAGAAGAGTGATGTACCTCTCCTCTAACTGACGATTAAAGTTGAGTCACGTTGTCTGAGGGCTTCCTGTGAGACATGGATGTTTGGTGGGCAGTCATTCTGTGGCCTACCCTGGAGAATTACTGGGGCAGATTTGTTTGGCACTGTATTTGTTTTTGTTTTTTTTTGTTGTTGTTTTTTTTTTTTAAGTCATGAAATAAAGATGTACTTTGATCATTTGATCTATAGTGAGACCATTTGTCAACTCTCAAATTATAAGCCACATATTCTCTGTACTAAACTTTCTGAAATATCCCTGAACTTCATGTGAGTGTGTTTTCATTAATTTCATACTCTCAAAACAACTGTTCACAGGTACTCCATAGACCAACACACAGATCTGGATAGACTCTTCTATATCGACCCCAGAAATGGATCAATCAGGACTCTGAAGTCTCTGGACAGAGAAGTGTCCAAATGGCACAACATCTCTGTGCTTGCCAGTGAGATAAGTATGTTTCGGATTTCAATGGGTTTTGTCAGATCTTAAGCATTTAAAGTATTACAAAGAATTTTGAATCACAGAGTTTTTGAATATACATGTACATCACAAATCCGATTAAGTTCCTAATATCCGATCTTCTTCTTTGTCTCTTCTGCTCCAGATAACCCTCGACAGAGGAGTCGAGTTCCCGTCTTAATAAAAGTTCTAGACGTGAACGACAACGCTCCGGAGTTCGCTATGTTTTACGAGACGTTTGTGTGTGAAAACGTTAAAGCCGGGCAGGTACAGAATGAGACTTGTTCCCTTCCCACCTGCGGCGGTGAAACAGCTCATGGTAGTTCTGTTGTAACTGACTCGGTCATTTCCGTCTCTTCATTTGCAGTTAATACAGACGATAAGCGCTATAGACACGGACGAGCCTTTGATTGGCCACAAGTTTGTCTTCAGTTTGAGTTCCGCCAATCCAAATTTTACAATCTTTGACAATGAAGGTAAATATGTGTTTATGTAAACTTCATGCTCAACATCACTTGATTGGTTTCATGCTTGCTTCTTTTCACGTTATTGTTAAACCTTTGTAAGTTGATTCGAGGATATTTTGTCATGTTAGATTATTTCCTTACAAAACACTTGCCTGCTGCAATACCGCAGTAGTCCGGTCTTTTGCTCATGCTATGTAGTTTCTTCCTTTGTTTATTTTGTGGCATTCACGGGTTAACCTCACCGACCTTTCTTTTTGTATTGTTATTATATCTTCTCATTCCTAGACAACACAGCAAGGATACTGACCAGAAGAAGTGGATTCAACAGGCATGAAATGAGTGTTTACCACCTCCCTGTGGTCATCTCTGACAACGATTACCCCATCCAAAGCAGCACCAGCACGCTGACCATCCGAGTCTGCGGCTGCGACAGCGGTGGGAACATGCGCTCCTGCAGCGTGGACGCCTTGCTCCTGTCAGCCGGTCTCAGCACGGGGGCACTCGTCGCCATCCTCCTCTGCATCACCATCCTGCTCAGTGAGTGGACGCCCCTGTCGCATGCCTGTTCAAAAAAAATATATCTGCTTCGGTAAAGAAACAGGCCATTTTTACGAAGCCCGGTGTTTGATAAATCACAGTAAAACCGCACTTTGCAAAAATGATGAGGGGTCACTCAGGTACGAAAAATATGGTGTGGAAGGACTTTCGCCTGTCTGACGAAAAAAAAAGTGTGCAATATCATCTTACTTGGGGGGGATTTTACTTGGCTTGATATGTATTATTGCTTTCTCAAGCAGGCCTGTGGTTTCCAGCTTCAGTCCTGCGGTCCCAGACGACTGCACATTTTAGCTCTTGCCTGGCACTTTCATACCTGATTCAATTTATCTACTGATTACTGAGCCCCTGGCTGCTTGAACTCAGTGTGCTGAAGCCAGACATTAATGGCAGTGTGGAGTCGAGTGGGTCCCCAGGACTGGAATTGAGAAGCACTGCTTTAGACCGCACCAAAATACCCTTGAAAATGTAATTTCCAAGAAAAATATTTTGTGTATCTGTACAGCAGAGAGAGAGAGAGAGAGAGAGAGAGAGAGAGAGAGAGCGCACTCACCAGCCGCTGCCATTTTAACGTTTATGAACCCTTTCTCTTTCTTGTCTCTCATGTGTTTGAGAGTAAAAATGTTAAATTGCTAATGCAAATTCAGGAAATGCACACACTCTTTTATTAGAAACTCGTTCCTACACTCACTGGCCATTTTATGAGGTATACCTAGCTTATAGCTACACTCTGTATGAGTGCACAATTACAGTCTGTAACACATCTGTTGCCACGCACAATTTGTGAAGCATCCTCTAGCCCATTCATCGATACTCAGTTTCTGACCACTGTTGACCGGAAATTATTTGAGTGACAGACCATTTTCAGCACAGCAGTGACACCAACGAGGTAGTGCCGTGGTTGTGAGTGTCACGCTGGCACAAGTGTATTAAGCACAGCAGTGTTGATAGGGTTTTTACACATGTCAGTGTCACTGCTGGGTTAAAAGTGCTCCACCACCCAAAAATATCCAGCCAACAGAGACCCTCTGGTCAGAAACTGGCCGTTGATAAAGGTCTAGAGCAGGGGTGGGCAAATCCGGTCCTGGAGGGCCATGGTCCTGCTGTTTTTCTTGTCAGCTACCTAAATACAATCTGTGATTGGCTGAAGAGCTTGCACACCCATTTGCAAGTGAAAATCAACAGGCAACTAAGAGGTGAAAACAAAAAAACCGGCAGGACACTGGCCGTCCAGGACCAGATTTGCCCACCCCTGCTCTAGAGGATGGCCATCATAAGCTGTGTATGGTAGCAGGTGGGCCATAACCTCTAACCGTACACTAACAAGGTGTGTCTATGGAGGTACGCATTTTCAGTAAAAAGTTCCAGTGAGTGAATTTGTCGGATTCCTTTTGTTTTTGTCTTGTAGTGATAGTGGTGATGTTTTCTGCTCTGAAGAAGCAGAGGAGGAAAGATTCTCTGATCCTTTCCAAAGAGGACATCAGAGACAACATCGTTAGCTATAACGACGAGGGGGGAGGGGAGGAAGACACCCAGGCCTTTGACATCGGCACCCTTCGCCACCCCGAGGTCATCGAAACCAACAAGCTGAGGCGTGACATCATCCCCGAAATGCTGTTTCCGTTTTGCCGTTCCTCCCCCATGAAGGAGTGTTCTGACGTTAGAGACTTCATCAACAGCAAACTGCAGGAGAACGACACAGACCCCTCTGCTCCGCCGTATGATTCGCTGGCCACCTACGCTTACGAGGGGAACGGATCTATCGCCGAATCGTTGAGTTCGCTGGAGTCTTCCACGATGGAAGGTGACCACGAATATGATTATCTCACCAACTGGGGGCCTCACTTTAAAAAGCTGGCAGATATGTACATTGGCAAGGACACTACAGTAGACATCTAGCTCGTCATCTTGAGACAGAAAAAAAAAACAAAAACAAAACAAAAAACAAAACAACGCCCTCCTCCCACTCCGACCCCCGTCCTTGTTTTATACAAACGTGAAGCTTACCCCAGGCTGTGGGATGGAGACTCCTTGGAACTTATTTGAACAAAGTCTTTTTTTTTTTTCTTTTTTGTTACCAACTTCATCTGACGTTCTCATTTGCAGTGATGGTGTTTTAGAAATTTTGTGGAAAATGGTGTGGCCAATTCTTTTTGTATTGATAAGAAATGTGGTGGTGATGTTGTACACATGTGTTGTTTACTGGAAGACTCAAACTATGTCAGAGGAAAAAAAAAGAGAATGAATGAATGAATGAACGAATGAATGAATGAACGAATGATTGTTATAGGGGTGTAATGTAATGCTGTTACAAAATCACTACATTGTTTGACTTCAGTTGTTTTTTTTTTTGTTTTTTTTAATGTCAAGGCTTATTTGCCTAATTTGCTGTGAATTACATTCAAAGCTGTGGATTACATAAGACGAACAAAACAAAAAGGAAAAGAAACTTAAACAATTTGGAGCATTATACACAATTACACATCAATGCAGCTCACTGATCACATGTATGAATGTTGTTACGTCAAAATGTTTTATATCCATATTTTTACAAATATATTTTAATAAAAAAAAAAAAAGAATGCATAATGACTTTTTTACAAGTACTTTAACAATTTTTTGTCATTTTAAAAAACAAACCAAACCCCCCCAAAACCCCCAAAACAAAACAAAAAACAAAACATAATTTATAATTTAAGCACATTTTACACACTGTGACATGGTTATGCTGTATCCACGGAAACAAGGTTTTGCCCCTCCCACCAGTAGGTGAACATAATAATGCATCAGCCCCATACCGATTTAAGAACTGAAATGGCATAAGAACTTTTTGATTGCACGAAACACAATTTTAGAGATTGGACAGAAATCCTGCTAAAACAAAAACACATTAAAAAAACACTTAAAAAAACAAAACAAAACAAAACAAAAACAAAATGTATATTCTTATTTTTAATGAGCCTCTCCCTGGACCCCAACTCCATTTAGTGAAGAGTGCAAACAGTAGTTAAGATGTTGGCACACAATGCGTTACTGAACACAAAAGATAAACAAATTTGCATGGTGGCAAACGGCAAAGAGGATAAGAGGTACAAAGTAATACACTTGCTTCACACCTTGTTTTCAAAGAGAGAATTTCTCTCTATCCCCAAAGGGTCTTCTTACATTATTAAATATTACTTTTCATTTTACACAGGAGATGTGTATAAGTCTGTGAACAAAAAAGTGATTCCTCACCAGAACATAAAGAAAAACTTCATGATCCGTGTCAGCTCTGGTCATGCGCCTGCGTTAGGGAGCAGGCCCACTCTGTCAGATTCCCAAATCAGTGTGTCGCATATCAGTCCTCTATGAAGACTCCTGCAGTATCGCAAAGTAAGAGCACTGAACATGACAGACAAGAATAACTGAAAACCTCCAGTGTTAATGACACTAACCACTGGTAACATAGACATGTTAGAGAGCTGTGGAGCTGTGCTTAATTGTATTAAATAATTTAAAAAAAAAAAAAAAAAAAGACAAGTGATATCGAAATTGAAAGTCTGACCACCAACACTTTTGGTCTTTACAATTTGTTGTTGCAAGAAAAGTTTTCCCCTGAAAACTTGAGATTATTGTTCCCTTGCATACGTTTGCAGCTTGATGAGGTAAGAATGATTATTATATTTGAAAGGTCACCCAATTCATTTTCTGCTCTTTATAACGTTATGCTTCTCCGCTTGGCTAACGATATGTGTAAGTCATTACCGGAACAGAGACGAATTAACCAGCTTGACAATTATGATGGAAATTCACACGACAGAACCTCTGAAATTATGCCGACAAATGACATTATAATAATATAATAATGAATTTTAGCATGCCAGTCAGGTGGTACAATTGGACAAGGTATTCGATATTCAGTTGTATTGTTCAAAGGTTCTTCTCCAAAAATATAAGTGCCACAAACTGATTAGCTGTCCAAAGTGGAAACACTATTTTGATGTGAAGAGGAAGAGGAAGAAGAAGAAGAAGAAAAAGAAAAAGATTAAAAAGAAGAAGAGGAAAAACTGAGCCAATGAAAAGAGCATTTTGCATTTGGCTGATTATACGAGTTACACGTATGAAAGCAAAGCTTTTCAGAATTCAGCTTAAACTGTAGCTTTGTGTAGGAGTAATACACCTTTTTCCCCTCTTCAGGAGATGCTTCACGGATAATACACTTTGTACCATCACTCATTCCCTACAATCGAGAGCCCTTCAGAAAAACACAGCATCTGCTCTATATATTAAAGCAGAATGCAGTTATTATTGGAGGCTGCTTGATAGCCTTTCATATAATGAAGCATAAAGACATTAGAGGTCTGTTTTTTTTTCTTCTTGTTTTATGGTGATATAGAAAATTGCATATGCTCACATTTTATTGCTTGCTTCTCTCTTCATCCTTAGAAGTCAGTTGTTTGTACATGAAGAGAATCTTTGAGGCACTACCAGTAATTCAACACATTAGACTTCATCTTGAGAACCTATATGGCTTTGTATGAGTAGATTCTTCCCGTTTGTATGTTACCATCATCAATAACAAAGAAACAAGTGTTCCTCTCTTTAGAATTTTTAAGTGAAATACTTACAAAAGCTTTCATTTGACTAGAAAGGGGAGCCAAAAAAGAACTAGAACTGTTTTTTTTTTTTAATATTTTTTTAAATTATTTATTTATTTATTTATTTTAATTTCTTTTTTTACAAGCTAGAACTCAGTCAAAAGTGAGGTAAACAACGCAACTGCATTTTTCCGTTGGCTGAACGATTAAGACAAAAGCAAAGAATGTCCAACTAAAGACAAATGAGGAGTAGAGCAGTTCGCCATCTGAACTGTTGATTTAATGTTTATATGAGAAAAAAAAGCTTCTTTAGTAGATAACAGAGGCATACAAAGACCATAAAAACAGTGACGAGAAGAGAAAATGGACAGAAGAGGGCAGTGTTGATAAATGAGTACGACAGGGACTCTCTGGATACTCCCGTTTCATTTCTAGTTAACTGGTGTAAGCACTAACTGAACAGTTAGCGCAGTCAGTAGGGCAAGGTTTTGTTCTTTGATAAAAAGGAGAGAGACTGAAAAATCTGCAGTAGCTTAAGAACACGTGTCATCCAGGGTTAGATTGAAATAATCCTCTCAATGTCAAGATGCTGAGTACCACAGCCAAAGGGTTCTTTTTTGTGTGTGTGTTCAGTGTAGTTTCCTTCAGTTTTGCTCACCGCTGATCTATCAGGCTTGGCACACTGAAAAGCCGCTTTTTAACAATGCTGAAATGATGAATGAAAGGATGAAAGCCCTACACATACTAGTAAATTCAGCGCCCCCCCCCCCCCCCCCCCCCCCAAGAGCAGAGGTCGGGGCCCTCCCCAAACTACTGCATTTATTTTAGACCCACCCATCTCTCTGTTGGCATTCAGCAAACACCAATTAAAGGCTGGACTGGACTGGACTGGATGGTGCTGTTTGACGGAATCATTGAATAGTCTACACTTTTACTGTAGTTCTGGATTAAGAAGAAAGATAGGGGTATTTTTCTAAAGGTTATATCAGTACCACAGCCTGGTCATCAGCATGGCTCCATGATGCATTCTACCACGATATTTTGCCTCTCTGTCACACTAATCTTTTTGCCCATTTTCCTTAACACACATTTTTTATTATCATTATTTTATTCATCTAAAAACATGGATTCTAAACAGTAGTCTACCACACTGCAGATACAGGTCATTGATTAATAGCCAGATCTCTCTTCATCTAACGTTTTAAAACATCAGTTTAAGGGGACACTCCGGATTAGGTTTGTGTTTTTGAGCACCGCTGAAGTATTTTCTCTCTCTTGTTCTCACCGTCAAACTTGACTATCACTCTGCCCAACCAGGTGTCCCGATGTGGGAAAATAAAGGACGGGACCTAGGCAAAGAACTCCACAATGCAAAATGGAGTATCCTTTTTATACAATGACCAGTTAACAAAGATAAATGATAAAAAAAAAAGAAAAGACTTTGCATATAGTTTGCTCATTCAGAACTGAACGTATTAATATGAAAAGAGCTCTGTTGTCATGGTAACAGCTTTCTAGTCCCCTAACACTGTGCCCTTAACTCAAACAGTGCATGGACACTGCCCAACCACAGTAACCTACAGCATCTGTAAATGTGAGACTGCTTATTTACCATAGTCTCCCCATTACAAATATACATCTGAACAAAATCTCATGGCTCCATACAAGGGGAAATACGGTTTGATCGTAAGCTAGGTGCAACAGTTCTTTCATTGTAAATGCAAGACCAGGTCAGTCCATTTTGGTAGATTACCCTCACTGGGCTACTTTATACAAAACGTAATAAGCTCATTGGCAAAATGTGGCTCAACTCTCGGTCAGACTAGCTCTTGTAATATGAG
Source organism: Chanos chanos (assembly GCF_902362185.1). Classification (NCBI taxonomy): domain Eukaryota; kingdom Metazoa; phylum Chordata; class Actinopteri; order Gonorynchiformes; family Chanidae; genus Chanos; species Chanos chanos. The sequence continues at coordinate 5,611,275 of NC_044499.1, forward strand.
CGTTGCTATGCGCGATTGTTCACTCGTTTTGGTTAGTGCCGTTTAAGTGATATTGCGTAGCATAGTGAAGAACTATAGCAAACATCTCTGTTACCATTACTTTCAGCTGTTGAAGTCACATGACTTTTCATCACATGCCTTTTAATGTATGAGGAGCACTGATTTCAATGGGGTCTAAGTTTGAGGTGTCCCCATATACGCTGCGAATGGACGCCTGCTGACCAATCAGAAATGAGCATTTTCCATGGCCATGGTATAAGCAAAAATAGTCCCTGCCAAATTAACCTGCCTACCGACTTTGTGACGCTGTATTCTCGCTTTTTTTTGTTTGAAAAATGCACAATTTGATAAAACCATATATGTGTTTTTATTTAAAAATAAAAATGTGATGTTGTGGATGGACCCCCCCCCCCCCAACCACACTGAAAGAAAGTAGATCAGCCAAGAACATGTTGTGTACCTGCTGAACAATTAACATGTCTGGCAGCATAAAACAACCTGATAATCATGGATATATGAATCTGTTGTATCTGTTCAGTTAAGTCCTAATGAATGAATAGGATATGAGTAATGACTGCCTTAGTGCCATATTGATGTGGATGACAGCTGTCTGTCTGCTCACAGCAGGTCTTTCTCTTGTCCACCAGGAGGAGTGTTAGAGCAGAACAGAGCAGACTCACACACACACACACACACACACACACTCTCACACACACACACACACACACACACACACAATAGAATGGCGCTAAAACGAGTTACAAATAGCCAGTAATTGCTTCTGTCTCCAGGCAGTGAAAAATTTGGTGTATACATATTTACTGGATGGTCCTATTTGAAACATATGGCAAGGGGGGGGGCACTCTTTTTCAACCCTAAATATTTTAAAATATAGTAAAGTAACCTGCTAAGTTTTGAATACTCTCTGTGGTTAAAATGTCATACAAGAATTTACTCATACTCTCTGAGAGAGACTATTAATTAATATTATTAATACCATGCATATTCATAATGATGATGATTTTTTTTTTTTTTGGAAAAGTACCAATACATACCCAGAACAGAACAGAGTTAATAAACACTTCCAGTAGCATACACATATTCCAACAGCAGGCTGTGAAGCGCATCTAACGCATCAGAGCTAATTAGCGCACGATTGTGCCTCACAGCATGACACATTGACAGACCGTCATGAGAATTTGTGGAGTAAAAGTGTTGTGAGAAACATGCCTCCTCCACTGAGAACATATGGAAGCTCTTACTGAGCTCTAACGAACTAGGCCTTCTGGTCCTAAGACACCTCTAACACTGAGAGAGAGGGAGAGAGAGAGACAGAGAGGTGGGGAGAGAGAGAGAGAGAGAGAGAGAGAGAGAATACACGAAAGGTCAGAGATCATATATGAGTCATTTATAGCTTCCAAAGAAAGAATTTACATGTAAAATTCAAGGTTTAATTAAGCTCTTATAGTGCCTTGATATCAAGCAATTAAGAACATACTAGATAATCACTGTTCATTAAAGGGTGACCATTTAGAGAAGATCCTCTGATGAGCCTTTCATGTTTGTCATGAAGTGATTGTATGAGTGAATGTGTGTGGTTGTGTTTAATGCTAACTTCGGTGGTAGCAGTGATCCACATTATTTATACAAACGCTCAGGATATGTTACGTCTGCAAACAGGAACTTCTGCACGTTTTTAATACCCGAACGGTACCTCAAAACTGAACCCTTTGTATGAAAAAAAATGTATTAAAGACACAATTCCTTGCAGGTAAAGCAAGTGCTACTGAAACTCTGTTGAAACAAATTGCGATATTCTGGCTCAAAGACAAAAAAAAAACAAAAAAAAAACTTTTGCGCATTTAAAGAATCGACTAAACAAGGAACCAGAAGTGATGCCTGCGGTTAATTTTAGAGGTGGTTAATGACGTGAATGAACCGTGAGACTGAATTAATGATCTTTGAACATTCTCTCTCCTAATTAATGTGCGATCAGCGCGCATTGCTGACACCTTGGCCTAATGCTACATCTGGCATGTTAAATGTGCTTAAGCTAAACGTTAAACTTTGTCCTTCTGTTTGTAAAACATGTTTCTTAAATCCGAGCGACCTTTTTTCCCCCCTAGAAAAAAAAAAACTATATATAAATATATATTTGTATGATTCCGAATACTACAAGATCATTTTATTCATGTCTGTCTTGAACTCGCAAAGACAAATTTCGGTTAGAGTGGAGCGTGACTCACACTTGCCATGCCTATCCATTTTACTACAAAAGGATACTGTGACAAATTGAAAAGGAGCTTCATCCATTACTCTTATGAGTGGTGGTTAACTGTGGGTGCATATTTGTTACACACCCGCCAGGAGCTTCATCTTTAGTGAGGCTCTGCAGCCCAGCTCCACAGCTCGGCAACAATTCAATCATGTGTAGCACAAATACTCACTGCTGCAGTAGGTTTTCGGGTCCAGGTTTTCCAACTCTCTCACATGTGTGCATTTCTATCACTCTTTCTTTCTTTTGTTCCTGTATGGTTTCTTCCTCTTTGTCTTTTCTCCTGGTGTGAAATGTATTGAAGGAAAAAGAAAAAAACAGAAAAAAAACCCCCACAAAAACCTGAAACTAAAGAGTGTATTACTTACATGTGAGAGATTGACAATAAACCTTTATTTGGCGTGTGTTGTTATTCCTGTTCCTAAGGATTACAACGACATATCGTTTCCGCTGGGTGTGAGTACTGTCACGCAAAGCGAGAAAAAGAAAAAATCGATGATAATGAAGAATGATAACATTTTTAACTTGATAATTTATCATTTCAAACCAATGCAAACAGCTTTTGCCTTGAAGACCTGTACAAACAAACAACACCACAGGCTGTTCGCATAATGATGATATCCAACACGTGCTAATATGTTAAACGATGCCGAGCACAATTAAATGTCATTACATCGCGGAAACGCGGAAGCGTTCATTTCAGAGTGGTAAAAAATAAAAAATCAGCAATGTTTCTAAAGCCTGAGGACTTCACAGAGGATGTGTTCTCAATGTCAATGCTTCTATGCCATAAAAAATTGAGGACAGCGTCCCTACCTGAGTAATGTCAGAGATGCAGTGCGTGGACAGTCTGTCGAGAAGAATAATATGCTTGTTACTGATAATTTTAAAGGTTACTGCCACGCTTGGGTGGAGATTTAAAATGCTTCTCTTCCTGGGAGCTATCAGATCCCAGCGCCAAGGTGTTACAAGTCACACGTTTGTTCGGTGGCATTTTGCCCCTCCGCTGATGTGCTGTCCCCCTTTTTTCTCCGAGGATATGTTGACATTGTCTACCGGCCACCTCATAAATTTAGAATCTCTTAAGGTCAATATCCACTGAACGAAGCTCTTGAAAAGATATGAACAAGCTCTTGTGTTTTCTTGGTGTATTATTGTCGATGAAAAAGGGCTATCGAAGGTTGGGTTCCCAGAGGCATTTGCAGTGTTGAGAGAGGCGATATTGGTAGATCATTTCTCAAAAAACACAGAATGCTGCTTTTAAATCATCTGCTGACACACTGCAGATAGAACAGCTTTCTTTTCTTTTTTTTTGAAAAGCACAAACTTGGTCACTACAGAGTAATATTTTTGTAATCGCCAAATCACCAAACAGCTAATGGTGCATGAAAGGACGTGAAAGCCTTTGGAGCAGCAGGGGAGTAAGAGCAGAGCAAAATTATGCTGCAGGCATTCTTTGATACGTCTGTAAATATTTGATTTTATTTCATTTTCTCATAGTTGTCCAGCATTCGTTTCTGAACACTTTGGACGACTCATTGTAGTCATTAAGTTCTTCGTAGTCATCGTTTTGGAAATATTGCAAATAACGCCTTAGTTTGATGGTCAAATCAAAAGAAATGAACGAATGAATGAATGAACGAATTGAAAAATAAATAAATAAATGAATTAATAAATAAACAGGAATATACTGACTGAGAATCGGAAGTGCTCCTTCAAACTCTTATGTTTAAGACATGCCAGCCAGATGGCTTTATGAAATTTTCAAAGTGAAATATGCTTATGAGGCTTCAATATTTCCTTGGCCTGTACCCAAAGACATATATATATGAGGATGTCAGGTAGAAATGAATGTTTTATGAGACCAGCCAAAGATAGCCAAGCAGGCTTTATGGAAAGCATATGATGATGTAGATTTGAGGAGACTGGATATGCAATGTCAACCAAAAAAAAAAAAAATGATCTAAGGAAAATATTTTGTCAAATCTGTCTGCAGAAGTCTTCAAACTATGTTCACAACACATTCCTCTCTGGGAAGAAGCCGGATACAAAAAGTTAATTCTCTGCTCCAACTTGATTCAGTCTTAGACTAATGAAGTTTCCTTTGATCAAACTCTGAAGGACAGTAGCTCCTGGATTGTGCTTTGTCACTTGGGCTAAAAGTCAGGTTAATGTCTGATGTTTCAGAGGGAAAACTGTCCAATTGCTATAAAAGTCTGAGCTGAGTATGACTGAAGACAATAAATAAAATCACCCACAGTGCCATGAAACCATAACTCATTTTCCCCAACGCATAAACTGAGCTTATGGAGCTCCTATCATTTCCCTTAAAACATATTACATTTTTTTTCCAGGTAAATTCAATCTAAATTCAATTCAAATTATGTTAGGATTAGACTAGCCAATGTTCAATTCCCGGAGTGTTTATATTCAATAAATAAGAGATTATATGATACTCGGCAAGAGAAAAAAAAAAAAGAGTCGGTTTAAGCTACTAAATCCATTGTTCCCGCACTGATATTATGACACAAGGAATTTCAGGAACGTAAGTGGGAGGCTGACCGGATGACGACTGATTGTGAGGATCACCTCCAGTGCTGGGTTGCCATGGGAACACAGGCGCTGAGTATTCAACAAGGTGACACTGCTTGTCACATTTATTCTTCATGAGTACTGAGAGCGGTCTCTTTTGTTTGAGAATAAACGTTTTGAGATCTATGCTTCGATAGGTTAACAGTAACCAAAGCTTAAAAAAAACAAACAAATAAAAAACATGTCTGTAAAATTCTCTAAAGGTCTTTTTGAAAGCTCGTGCAATGTTTGCTCATACTTCTTGAAAGAATGATTCAAGCTCCATCAACTTGCAGATTCATCTCTAGAAAAATATATCAAATATTGATATTTTGGGAGGAAAAAAAGTTCAATGTTATATGTTTTAATCATGACCCGTTTCGTTAACAACCTTATGAAATGTCCCTCAGACTGCTATGTAAAAAGTGATGAATTCTAATCCTAACCCCCTATCAACAGAAACCACCGGTTCATACTTGTTCATTGCATTTTTGAATGAAATTACATCCATCAGATCATGTTGAAAATGACAATGAACCAAGAGAGGCAAATTGGACACAGGAGTAAGGAGAGGAGAAATATTTAATGGCTCCTTCGAGAGACATCGGGAGGCATACTGGATGAGTAAGAAATAATGGCAGGCGTTCTTCTGGTCTTTCCACAAATTGTCAACTAGACTCAAGTTCAATCTGTCAGTATCATTCAGTTATCAAGGGCAAGAAGGTTAAACACAGCCAATTTTCAAATCAGTGCTATCGACGGCCGTCGTCCAACCAACTCAACCAGTTTCAATCAAGTAGATCTTTGTTTCAGCCTTACAGAGATTGCATGTCCCTGTCAGGAACGATTTTGTGGACACAGTGACCTCCGTGTTCTCGCGTTTTAAGTCTACCTAGGAGGACAAATTATATTATGTCGCTCTAAATTATGTCTATCGTAATATACTTCTAGTTTGCACACACAAATCTCTGCTCTATTCATGTATCAGAGTCAGCACAGCTAATTCTTGCTGACAAACCGGACATGGCTGGTATATGGGATTCGGGAAAAAAAAAAAAAATTCTCCTTCAAAATCCCTCGTGGAGTGATAGTCAACAAAAAGATCCTAAGTCAGATTGTGGGTAAGATATTTTCTGCTTCAGATGCTGAAAAGATCAGTGATTGGCTGGCAGTGACTGGACATCCAATCAAAAATGAGATCAGGGCTCAGACTCTTTAACAGCTAGCTGATGAAGTGTCACAGCTTGTCTTGCATATTTAGGATTTCATGATTTTCCAGGAAATATGATGACACTTTCCATTTAAAATTCTGTGTGAGGATTAATAATATGTTTATGGAGAAACGCTATGAGGTGCTCAAAACTGCACCCTCTACAACTTACTTACATCTCTCAGGGCAAGATGAGACGTCTGTCCTGGGGGAGGGATTTTTATTTCTGTCTCATGAGGATCCACACAGATAAAACAAACGAACAAACAAAAGAAAACTAAAGAGTAAAAGAATAACAAAACACATCATGTTGCATTGCATGAAAAGAGTTTTTATTTTATTTATATCTGTGTTTAGTGTTACAGTTTGAAGTCATAAATAGGCATTTAACACAAATTGTTGTGAGTTATGCTTAAAGACCTGTGATTCTTTGCCATGGTAACATATTGTACGTTACAATGAGGCTACTGCTTTAATAAAAATCTAAAACCCCCAGCCAGTAATTTAATTTCATTAATGTGTCTGATAGCTGTAATACGTCATAATATAAGGGCTATGTATCTTGTAACTACTGGTCAATCATTTTTAGAAGAATGTCTTTATTAGATGGTGTATTAGAGAGCAATGGAAAGTAACTCTCGTTGGTCCATTAGAACTGAATAGGCTTTTTCCACCTCATATTCTTAGGTAAGAGAGAAGAACAATAACTTCAGTGCAGAAAGTCCATTTTTGTATTGAGGCCCTATTTTTTTTTTTTCTTAGCTTTTGTGACTGAGGTTCTTTTTTTTTTCTTTTTTCTTTTTCTTTCTTTCTTTTTTATTTTTTAGAAGTCGTTCCTGCAATTTGTATTTCCTTCCTTTGTAGCCTGGCTTGTCGCTGTAATTAGAGCTCTTTGAGTCAGTCCATTAAAAAAAAAAAATTAAAAAAAAATACACATCTCCACTGTGCTTAATGATCTACTAAAAAACTTTCTAGAACTTGCCCTCGCATCCGAGTTCATTGACTCATTACTGTATGTTTGGTGTGATCCCCGGCATATCGTGCTGAACTAATGCCTCATAAATATGATATTACTTTTTTTATGCCTGGTTGTAACCTGTTGATAAAAGAACACTGGGTTCAAATATAGCTGATACAGGTAAACGAACCAATATGTGATTGGTGCTCCATTAGAAATGCCCCGTGGATCTTGTTATAGGAAAACAAGGCAAACGAGGTGGAAGAGATAGCTGACTATGTGTTTGTCCCAACAGGACACCTTCCTTTTCCTTATTCTCGAAATTCTTTCTTTTTTTCATATGCCTCATGTTTTTAGTGAGCGTCCTGAATTTTCAACAAGTCAGCCCTGGAAGACTTTGCTTATCGAATATGGAAGACAAACATATTGTCTAAAGATCTGGGGGGAAAAAAAAAAAAGAAAAAGAAAAGATAAATGGTGTTTTTCCACCAAGGCTTTTGAAGTACTGCCATCCGAATCAACCAAACGAGTTCGTTACACTTAGAGATTCACAAAGATATAAAATGCATATGCAACAAGTATGAAATGACCAAAAGTGAGGGTGAATGAACTATATTACAGCACACCCAACCGAAGCACAATTAGAGGACTGCGCCTGAAGTACTACTGTACCACATCGCGAACGTTGCATCTGAATGAACCGCACAGCTTCAAAAAGAGGTGAAGGTTTCTAGCTGAGGTAAGATATAAAGCGTTAAGAGTTAGAGAGCAGCTGCTGTCCAACCGAGTCAGTATTCTGGGAGTTGTCTGTGACCTTGGTACCCGTGCGCTCTGCCTATCAGTATTCCGTTTTATTTGTGTTCCTATTTTTATGGTAATGGGAAAGCATCAATCAAATTTAAAATTCTATCAGTCTCTCATACCACTGCAGGAACAACTCAAATGTCAGTGAAATCTAATACTCATCTCTTCAGCTATGAATGGAAGGTAATGCCGCCTTTTTTTTTCTTCTTCTTCTTCTTCTTTCTCTGTCTTTTTTTTGACTAATTGCATAATGATGAAGGAATCCCGATCCCGTCTCCGAGACCCAAGATTAATGTTACACTTACCCTACCCTTTATTGCACCGTTCACATCTACGGATTCAGCATACTGAAGAGGATTTTTTTTTTTTTTTTTTACAAAGCCAGGCACAGTGATGAAGCAAATATTATCAGCGCAGACCTTAAAACCTCGTTTTAGACCATTAATCAAACACGAAAGAGACGAAAGAATGAATATGTTTTATGGGTGAGGTATGTATGCGCATTTGTCTTTTACAGATGTGAGAAAGGGAAAGCGATGCAGATGGATGGCACAGCCTCCTGGGTCTGACAATTCACATTTAGTATGCTAGCAGTGATTCACGGAGAGACCTTTTCTGAATTCAGCCTGAATATCGGAGAGGCTTGAACTCTTCGTAATAAGGTCACCTTGTGATCGTCCATTGATCACGGCTGTTTTTTTTTTATTTTTTTCCACGCCACGTGCTGGAGCACACACATCATCAAGACCTTTCTGAACCGCAGGAAAATTACCATTCTTAGGGTATGCAGAGGTGGACACAAACTCTGGGCTTTTCTCGTGTCTTTTTTTTTTTTTTTTACCTAGGATTTCCAAAACTTCCAGAACACCTCAACCACGGAGAACAATTCAACCGTACGGATTTATTTCCATAGATGACATATTTTTTCCCGTGTTTTTTTTTTTTTTTTTTTGTCTCAGTGTATGTTTGGGATGATTGCCATGGCCCTGCATAGATTAAGGAAGGTACTGAGCTTGAGTGAAAAGACCCAGGTGCTTCAGGGTGACAGGCATGGAAGACGAGAAGGTTTTTGTTTATTTATTTATTTTTTGCGAAGCGATGAGCTGAAGCCTGAAACATGACGTGGGAGCCACAGCCTTCCGGGTGAACACAGTGTCTTCACTGCATGGCTCACAGTGCTGCTTTAGGCAGTCTCCAGTACAAATCACATGCACATCCAGCTGCCTCCGTACTTAGTGAAGCACTGGCGCCATATCTCTTAAGCGAAATAAAGACCCGCTTATTTAAGGTAAAAATGCCAAACAAGATGTGTGAAGATCAGAGCACCTTTTCTGTCTTCCTCTCTTTTCCCCCCTCTTTCTTTCTTTTGATATATCTTTTGTAAAAGTGTTTGAAATATCTTGAATTATTCACCATCTCGTCCAAATTGGTTTAAAGGCAGCTCATTTCAGTTACAAAATAACATACCATATATTTATAATATCCATTATGATTACTTGCTTTACTAAATTTGACAAATTGTACCAGTGCTAGGGACATTACAAATTAGCAATCACATGCATAAATTATGGTGTTGCCTTTTGCAAGAGGTTTGTCTTTAACAATAACATCTATATTTGCTGCTGTATAACAGTCATTTTCACATTTCTGCACCATAGGCTAATCTCTAAGTTTTTATATAAGACTGTAACTTCATCTTAACATATATCCTCACCCATTAAAAAGAGCAGCCAAAGTGGAAGTGTTTCATTAAAAGCGCAACATGAAGTCTGCTAGGTTCCCGTAATGTGTTATATTGCATGTATTTCGATGTTCATTATTTGTTTATGTGAATTCTGGGATGTCCCACTCCGAAGCCTGAGATCGCCAGAGTGCGCAAGCCATAGAAAAAAAATAAAAATAAAAAAATTAAGACTTGAAATGGATTACAGCAGTGCCCCGTTTCTGCTTGAGAGTCTTATGAACTTTCGTCAGGCCAACGGTAAATGAGTAACTGAATCAAAGAGCACATCCTTGCCTCTAGCTCTTAACCTCCACAAAAGAACCTTGCCCTGGGCTCTCCTCCCTCCCCTCCCCTCTACTCTGATAAGGCAAGATCAGGACCTCTTTCTTCTGGAAACCATCATTCCCTTACTAATGACCAGTAACAGTCCACTTCAATTACATTTGATATTGCCAAACACAGAGGGAAATTATGTGAATTTTGCCCTGTAAAAAAAAAAAAAAAAAAAAAGTCAATTTAGTCCAGGTCTTCGGGGCATCTCTTTGTACCATGACGTGAATGCCTTTTCATGGCAAAACGACATCTTAAACACGTGAATACAGGCTCATAGACCTCCTTCAGACACGCTTGGCATTGGGGACACGTTCCATGGACCGCAGCAGGCAGCGTGGTGTCACTTAACGTGCGGGAGATGGGAGAAAATAAAGCCTGGGAATGACTGGGTGATTTAATTATGTAGTCATTGTGATGTCCTCGTTGGCTCTTGACATGTCCTCGCTTTGCGCCTAGCCAGGAGCAATTAGCCATGCATAGTTGGCCGCTAACAGCTTACAGAGGTTAAAAACAAGAGGTCTTTTTTTTTTTTTTTTCCCTATGATAGTCTTAGCATTACTGTGCGGTTGCTATGAGTGGCAAAAATAGCAGCTTCTGGGACACAGAGTAATCAAAACAAGCAATTATCCTTTGAATGTTCTAACTGCATCAGGAATTGAACAAAAGAAGACGTATAGAAAAGGAAATGGTGAAATGGTTTGACTTATTAAATGATTTGGCTGAAAATTAAAAATAAATAAATAAATAAATAAAAAATTCAGCAAGAGAAAACATTTCCAAATTTACCCAGCAGCAATTAACGCGTTTCAATATAATCTTGAGAGATGGCAATCAACACATTTAAATGATTAAATGTGTTTATGAGCAATGTCATTTTGACACATTTTATAAAGTAAAACCGTAAACTGATGGAAGTCAGTTAAGGAAGTCTCTTGTCACATGGATAATGAAATTTGAATTGTCACCTGCATACAAAAAAAAAAGAGAACAGCGAGGTTTTCAAGGATAACAAGCTGTTATCCAGAAAATGGTCCGATTATTTTTTTTCTTTACATATTTGTTGCAATGGGAATAGCAAAAACGTTTTTATCCAGCATAAACAAGATATTATCTCTTTCTGAACAACGTTTGGAATGTTTTTCTTTTCATTTATTGGAAATAAACAACTTCTCAGGCGTTTGTGCTGTCATGGTATTCTTCCTGCTATAAAATCAGCACAACAAATCCCCCTTCTCTTATAAGGTCTGTATTCACTCTTTCTCATGCCATAACATATATGCAAATGCATTCTGCCTCACTTTGATTCGGCCAACATACAAGTCTAAAATGCTGATCTTATGCTGTTTACATCATAGAGTATCGTCCCACTGTATTGACTGTTCTCTTATGTTCTTTACATAATAGAGAATAGTCCCACTGTTTTGATTGTTATATTATATTGTTTACATCATAGAGAATGATCCCGCTGTCTTGATTATTATGTTATATTGTTCACATCATAGAGAATAGTCCTGCTGTTTTGACTGTTATCTTATATTGTTTACATCATAGAGAATAGTCCTGCTGTTTTGACTGTTATGTTATGTTTTTTACATCATAGGGTATAGGCCCACTGTTTTCACTGTTATGTTTTTTACATCATAGGGCATAGTCCCACTGTTTTCACTGTTAAGTTATGTTTTTTACATAATAGGGCATAGTCCCACTGTTTTCACTGTTATGTTATGTTTTTTACATCATAGAGAATAGTCCCACTGTTTTCACTGTTACCGTATGTTTTTTACATCATAGGGCATAGTCCCACTGTTTTCACTGTTATGTTATGTTTTTTACATCATAGGGCATAGGCCCACTGTTTTCACTGTTATGTTATGTTTTTTACATCATAGGGCATAGTCCCACTGTTTTCACTGTTATGTTATGTTTTGTACATCATAGAGAATAGTCCCACTGTTTTCACTGTTACCGTATGTTTTTTACATCATAGGGTATAGTCCCACTGTTTTCACTGTTATGTTATGTTTTTTACATCACAGGGCATAGTCCCACTGTTTTCACTGTTACCGTATGTTTTTTACATCATAGGGCATAGTCCCACTGTTTTGACTGTGCACTCAGGATGGAAACACCATAACCCGAGTGTTAGGTTATCAGGTAAAGAAAAAAAGCATGCGTGTTTCTTTACTTCACTTTCACTTGACTGAAATATAAAACTGTTGTCCAGCTGAATCCAGTGCACTTTGGTTTTAGATATTATTATTATTATTACTATTACTACTATTGTGAGACTGTGAAACATAAGCATCTATGCAGTAGGACTGAAATCAGATGGGGATTACGCTTCAGCACACCCCAACAGGCATCAGATTATTTCCTGTCTTGTTTTTTTTTGTTTTTTTTTCTGTCCTGTGGCTTCTGCTTCATGCATGTGTATGAATAAACAACGCGTTCAGTAAATGTACTCTACCGAGAATCATCGCTCTTTCTCCCAGGTGGGTGATCTGCCTGGCCTGGGCAGGATTTCAGTCGCCAATCCAATACTGTAAAGCCTTGAGTTTGGCCAGAGAATGGGGTCAGGCAAGTGCAATCCACCCCTCCCCCCCCGCACCCTACCCCCCAACCCCCCAACCCTCCGACCCTCCCCGCGTCACCCCTCCCTACTGCAGGTCACCATTCTAAAACCCCACCACGCCATCAGTGAGAAGAAGTTTCTGGAAGAGAAGAAGGAGGAAGACGACTGGCTGGAACAGCTCATACGTTTTCTCTGCCCATCTAAGGTTAAAAAAAAAAGAAAAAGAAAAAACAAGGAAAGATCCAAACAGCGGGCGAGTCAAGAGGTTTGCTTCTGTGTGTTCATGTGACCAGAACAATATACGCATTCAGAAGAGAAAAGAAAAATGGAAAAAAAAGAGAAAAACATGAAAAGGTGCTTGACTTTGAAAGTAGAGGATAAACAGGGAGACGCACTCATACATTCAAATAACTCTGTCGAAGAGGCCTGCTGATGATGACTGTTGTGTGTTGACTGTTTGATGTAGACATGACTTCTCTCTCCCCCTCTCTCTCTCTCCCTCTGTCTCTCTGTCACACACACACACACGCACACACGCACGGTCAGAAGAAAACAATCTTTTAGGTCCTCCTGCCATGCTCAGATACCATGCTAGCGGTCCTGAACTCTTTCGTTTCATAAAGGGAGTGAGAATCACAGCCTCCACAGCATGACTCTACTCACAAGAGGAACGAAGCGCCGTCTTTTCAACCCCATTTGATAGGAAAAAAGAAGAATTCAATTCTCTCTCTCTTTCTCATTCTATCCCCCTTTCTTTTTCATCATTTCTTTCTCTCTCTCTACGTCTCTTTCTCCTTTTCTCCCTCTCTTTACCTATCCCCCTCTTTTCCCTCTCTCTATTTCTATCTCCCTCTCTCTCTCTCTCTCTCTCTTTTTTGGTTGATAACCCCCATGTGTTTTTTTCCTTCCGGACTGAATTGGATTGTCTTTCAAATACCCTTATTCTAATGACATCCCTGTCCATCTGTCACAGCTCTGTGGTGAATCCCCTGCTGGTTTAGGCTTGCTAAGTACTGTCGACTTAGTTGTCCTCTGCTTTTACACTCTGGTGTTTCTCAAAGGTGCCATTAGTGCACAGCGAGTCCGGTGTTTTCCTTCACTCCCCAGGTAAGACAAGAGACAGAGAAAGAATGCCTTAACAAAACCAGTGCTCAGCAGTTACGGACTACCACATTAACATGTTAATGGATTTGTCTGATGTAAACCACTGTGGAATGGCCGGCTGTGGATATAGTTTTTGGGTTATGAGAGACTGAAGTATTTTGCATGCATTTATGTGATTGTGTTTGTGATTGTGACTCTCCCTCTCTCTCTCTCTCTCTCTCTCTCTCTCTCTCTGTGTGTGTGTGTCTGAGTGTGTGTGTGTGTGCCTCTGACCAAGCCCAAGTCTAATGAACGAAACCGATCCAGTGGCATGTTTCTACCGCAGTGCTCACACAAGCCTATCCTTTCTCTCTCTCTCTCTCTCTCTCTCTCTTTCCCTAACACACACATGCACATGCGCGCGCGCGCACACACACACACACACACACACACACACACACACACACACACACACACAGATAGATTGTCCATCCCCATGTGCTAGAGGGATTAGCACGTTACAGAACCCGGGGGGCAACAGGCACACTAAGCCATCTGCTCTGAAACTGACCAGACGAAGGGGTCCCTCCTGCTTCAGCTGAATTAAGAAAAAAAAACAACTCTCAGAGTAAACAACAACAACAACAACAACATTAACCACCACCACTACCATAATGAACATACAATACAATGTGCAATTAATGTTCAGCATGGCTTGGCTTGTTTCGAGTTTAATCATGCAGCCATTATAAATAGATTCACCGCGTTCATTCCATCAGACCCTGCTGGCCACTGCATTTATTTAAAGCTCATAAACGCTATGTCACACAGGATGGGGGAAGCCAGCGTGAGAGAGAAAGAGACAGAGACAGACAGACAGAGAGAAAGAGACAGAGAGAGAGAAAACAGAGAGAGAGAGAGAGAGAGAGAGAGAGAGAGAATTCTCTCTTGATTGGTGCTAGATTTCAGCTCATCACCACCAAACTGCAGCAGGGACTTTACCATTCCATTAAAAGAGCCACAGCTGCTTTAAACCTCTAACGTTCATGCCCCGTCCCTTTATCCTCCCGGCCCCCAGCTTTGTGTCGACTTCTATTTAGACTCTTCTCACGTAACTTTTGACGAGCTGTGCTGCTATGTTTAGGATCCTTCAGCGTGCTGTTACAGACGAGGCAGCGCGCGTTATGTTTGTCTGAAAACGGCTGACTAAGTGTGTCTCCTTCTTCCATTCACAAGTCGTCGTCGTTGTCAGTTTTATTTATCAGCGTGCAACTGATGACGATTTATCATTATCGGTCACGTTTTTACGAGGGGCAAATTGGACTCACAGTTTAAGATAAGGGTAAGGTGAGAAGATACTGGAATGTGTAAGGCATGTTTGAAATCAGGAATATCGATATGTGTGTGAATGTGGGCACACATGCACGCGCGCGTGTGTGTGTGTGTGTGTGTTGTGTACTGTGCGAGTAATGGGTATGCACTTATACACTTGATACTCTTGAAACACTACTGTGAACAGCGCAGTGGTTATACAGCATGCAGGGAAACAGCTAAAAACAAGAAACATTTAACTAAATGAAGGAAACAGAGTCATCGAAAGCAGGCCCTTTTGCCACAGGTGCGTTACATAATTCACTGAGCTTTAACACTGCATCAAGCTCAGGGCCACGGATGGAAACGACTGGCCGAGTCAAACATTATCTCAGATTCAATGACAACGGAGGAAGTTTTTTTTTTTCGGTGATTCGGACAAAGGACAAACTTTTAGGGTCCTCGTCGCGAGAGCTTCGTTGTCAAACAATGACTCATCACGAATATTTCACCTTACTCACTACGGTGCTGTTGCCATGGCAATCTGAGCGAAAACAACGATCATCTGAGGTCAAATCAAAACACACACACACACACACACACACCGTATTCCTCTCGTGTGCCTTCTACACACTTTTGAGACGGATCACCAAAAAAAAAAAAAAAACGGAAACCCAGCTCCGCTGACTGTAAATATCAATCTGGGACGACGAGCAGGCGGTCTGGTCAAAAACGGACTTTTGAACAACCCTGCTGTGGTTGGGTTGCAGCGTACAAACCTGGTTGAGTAAACAGCCCTCGTGGTAAGGTAAACACCAAAGCTATTCAGAGTCTGCACCGTCGCCCCGCGCTGAAAGAATTTCTTTTTTTCTGAGTAGTCTAAGCAGTCTCTTTCTAGGATAAAACTGTTCCCACCCCCCACCCCCCCCACACACACGCGCACCCCCACCCCCCCCCATCCATCCATCCCCCAAGCGGTCACTGAATGATTTAACAGCATGAAAACGATGTAAACCATATGCCACAGCCTTTTCAGGTCACCAGATTTCAACCCTAGCGGACTGTTATCAGAAACTCTGAGAGCATTTGCCTCAGATGGCCTTGTCTGCCACTTCCAACATCACCACCATCACCACAAAACACAGAGCGACCGAATGTCCCTGGGCGGGGGAAACGACGTCGTGTCCTTTTCAACCGACGTCGGAAACTCACGCCAAGCCTGAGTGAGGCACTTGTGTAGCCTGTGACATGGTGTTCCTTCCTTTTGAATTTGGGCAATTGCCTTGCTTTTACATCTCTGATTTATTCAAACATTCACTCATCAGAAGGGTCAAAGAAACCGAATTGACGAATACGTCCAGATTCGGTATGAAAATGAGCGTAAAGTCGGCCCCGTGAGCGTGGTGAGAAAACGACACTGCATATTCATACGTTATTCAAACGATAGCCAGAGATCCAAAGCGTCCACAGACCGCATCCCTGTCTTTTTAATGAAACACTTAGCGGGATCTCCATGCATCGCACAGCGTGGTAAATGACTGCTAAGCATGTTAAAAAAAAAAAAAAGAAAAAAAAAAAGCCGCTTCAGAAGCGGAATTCAAAATAGGTCAGCTCACAATGAGGGAGTTATACATCAAAAGCAGTGAAACTATTAGACAGTAGGAGCGCTTCTATTAAAAATCAGACTCCCACATAAGGAGAGGTCAATTATCAGGAGAAATTTTACAGATTCAATGAATTTCAGTGAAAAGACCCCCCTACCCATAAAACCCTCTAATGCGCGCGTGTGTATATGGTGTGTGTGTGTGTGTGTGTGTGTGTGTGTGTGTGTGTGTGTGCATGAACACTCACAGACACACACAGACGCACAGACGGACTGACAGATAGACAAGACACTTTTCAATTCAATTAGAGCTGAAGATACAAGCTGTTGTACTAAAGTTTCTTCAAATGAGCAATGAAGTCAGTTCAAAACTTGCTGGTGTATCTGACATAAAAAGCTCTCCCATGAAAGACCTCCATCCCTCATGGGGTTTGCAGAACAAAGCTTATCTCTCGCTGCGTGTGTGTAGCTCTGGTGGGTCCTTCACTAATCCAGGGATTGGACAGAGGCAGATAGTGGATCTCTGAAGACCTTGCGAGGGTGTGTGTGGGGGTGGGGGGTGGGGGGGTGGCAACCATTCACATCATCCACGGCAACGCTGCTCTTTCAGAGGCAGACCTGAACGCACATGAGCTAGCGAGTAGTGTGAGAGAGAGAGAGAGAGAGAGAGAGAGAGAGCAAAACTCCAAGCCTGGCTGAACACTCTTCGCTCTCTCTCTCTCGGTCTGTCCCTCCTGACACTGCAGGAGTGAGGAGTGACTCCAGCACTGTGCAGTTTTCTCTCTTTTGCTCTCTTTTTTTTTCCCTCGCTCTGCCTTCACACACGCACTGATGAGAGACTGAGGGGGAAGAGAGAGAGAGAGAGAGAGAGATGAGAGGAGAAAGACCGTGTGAGAAGCTATGAGAATCAGAGGGTTATTTCGCTGGCTAGAGACAGTTCAACGCTTCTAGACATTCGAATGCTGGATTACTGTGGTCGAAATCTTTTGGATCAGGGAAGGACGTGGAGACGGTATGTACCAGTTTAAACATTTTTCTGCCCTTTTCCTTTGAAAAAAAAGAAGAAAAAAAAAAAAGCTAAAGTGTGCTTCAGTGTTTGCAACACGACAATAAGAAACTCATTTTCTAATTGAGTGTTTAGCACAATATCAGACACAAATCCATTGTTAAGATGGATGGATTTGACTGTCAAGATTGTCAAGATGAATAGATTTAACACTTTGTGTGTGTGTGTGTGTGTCTGTGTGTGCATGTCTAATATATATGTGTGTGTGTATATATATATGCATGCACACACACACACACACACACACAATATACATACTACATTAATTTTAGTTACTTTCAGCATATCAAAATGAGATTTTTTTTTTTTTTTTTTTTTTGTAACAGTGACTGAAATCCACTACTGCTGTTACTAATGAAACGTCACTTATCTCTGAAACATCTGCACACATACACACACACACACACATATACACACACACACACACACTGACAACTCAGCTCATTGGATTGCTAGACTGCTCTGTGGTTTAATCGTACTGACTTTGTATGTATATGGGTGCACACTGTTTAATGTGTAAGAGGAAAAGGTTTCTGAGCCACAAGTCAGGCATTGGATTGTTCTGTGTGGACAGTGGATTTGCTCATCAAAGCTGAATTTCAACTTGGACACTAGGGGTCACTGAGTTTTTTTTGGTGATGCGCTGACGTTGTGGGATGTGAAATATTTATCACAGTGGAATTGTGCTGAATAAAAAATGCTGGTAATATTAGTACCAGGAGAAAATTGACTCAGATAGAGAAAACCAGCCACAGGAAACAGACAGATGGTATTTGTTCGTAACTCTCACTAAGTTTGGAGGCTATATTTGTGTGTGTGTGTGTGTGTGTGTGTTTCTCTGTTTTACTATCTGTTTCTTTCCTTATCTGTTTGTGTGAGTATGTGTGTATACTTTGTTTCCTTATGCATGTGTATGTGGTGTTTCATTTAGTTTCCTTGACTCTGATCATGTGCGTGTGTGTGTGTGCGTGCGCGTGCATGTGTATGTGTGCATGTGTGTTTCTCTGTCTTACTGTCTGTTTCTTTCCTTATCTGTTTGTGTGAGTATGTGTGTGTATACTTTGTTTCCTAATGCATGTGTATGTAGAGGTGTTGCAGTTAGCTTCCTTGACTCTGATCGTGTGTTTGTGTGTGTGTGTGTGTGTGTGTGTGTGTGAGTGAGAGAGAGGTAGCGAGAGAGCCTGCCTGTTTTATCCCTTACTTCTGTGTTTACACACACAGACTGTGAAGCATGTGTGCTGAGGTATCCCAGCAGTATAACATCATGTATCCTCAGTTCTAATTGAATTGAGAACATAATATGCCACATCCAGCATTGTCTAAGGAGGCACAATACAACAGTTCCTCCAGGTACTGCTTTACCCTATCTTGCTTTCCCCTCTTTTGATGACAGTTCCCAGGTGAAGCCATTGTTTGCAGATTCCGAACATCACATGTTAGCACATGACTGCCAAAGTCGCTCCTGTGGGTTTGTGTTGGAGGCTCTGCTGCAGTCTCTGTGAGTCGGAGATTACCACAGCATAGACGCAGGCCACACAGACAAACACAATAAGCAACACCTTCTACCTCATCTGCCTTCCTGTCTCTTTGTTCAGAGAGAGAGAGAGAGAGAGAGAGAGAGAGAGAGGGCATTTTCCATTTCAAACGATGGGTGTGTTCTAGGGTTGTGAACTAGTTTAAGACAAATGGCTTTTGTTACATGTTAATTACTATGTAATTCAGTAGTAAGTACATCGTAAGTACATGCCAACTTCCAGAATATGTTACAATGTCCAGTATAACATTATAAAACCTGTGTAATTAACCGTGCATTTGTCCATAGTCCATAGATTTTAGAGATTTAAAATGAGCTGAACATTACATTGAGACAAGTTGACAATAACCTTAGCATTTTTATAATGTAAACACACAGTGGTCTATTATGCAAAGGAGATCTGGTCTATTTCATTACTTAATGGAAGGATTTGTCCTCAGTTACATGGTTTAGACTTAATAAAAATACACTCTCTCAGATGATTCATATGCCTATGAATTCTCCTCACTTGTGTTAACAATGCATGTTTACATCATATTACTGTTTCATTCCCTCAAGCAAAACGACAATGTACGTTCATTTCCGCGATTCTCTTTCTGTTGGTTAAGTTTGACAAATAGCTTCTCGCATTCTCATTATGCTAAATATGCTTTTATTCAAAATATGCGTTTACCACTCTAAATAACCGCTGTCTATTCACTGTAGCAGTTAATTTAATATTTTAGAGCAGAATGATCATGTGTAAATGACATTTTGCAGCAGGTTTCAAACCGAAAATGTTCTGTATTTTTTTTTTTTTTTTTTTTGAGAGCTTTGTGATGCTGCTGGTCTCCCCTGTTTGAAGAAGCACCGAACTCAGGAGGCTTGATAAATCACCAGTGTTTCCTTGACAAAACAGACCCAGAAATGATGGTGTCAGACAATGGAGAAGAGTGAGGCATTTAGCAAGGTCTCACTGTCTGACACTCAACCCCTCCAACCTTCAAAACAAACAGCCTGGGTGTTTCAAAGGGAAACATTGCATCTTAATGTAACTCATTTACTGGAATACTGATTAGGGAAGGCAGTTCAGATCTATCTGACAAAGATAGAACAGACTGGAACATGACGTGGAGTGTGGTGAACATTCAAATTATAGGGATATACAGTCGTCAATAACACGTACACATAAATTTGAAAAATAATAGGTGAATGATGTAAAGCATAGGACATAGCACTTAACAGTCAGAGGTAATCAATATGCTGAAAGCATACTGCTCTTGTTGCAATCTAATGCCAACTGAAATATAGATAGATAGATAGATAGATAACTATATAATTAAAGCTGTTGTTTTTGACTTTGGAGGTGGTTTGACTCATAGGGCGAGAAAAACACACAGACACACACACACACACACACACACACACACACGCACGCACGCACACACACACACACACACACATTTTAGACGGTATCGTTCTGACATCAAGAACTGCCCATCCATTATAGACAGAAAACTGACAGTTGTAAGGGATTTTGATCATAAACATGAATGAACGACAAACAAACTGAAAAACGCTGCCAAGTTTGGGTTTAAAACGGCGAGACAGTTATTTGTTTTCGGAGTAAGTTAGAAACAAGAAGAACAGATGTTAGGGTCGTGCTGAGCACGGATGAATGTGTTAAGAGCGGCTTACTGGGGTAAATGACGGTAAGTCTGGTACTGGTTTTATTTGTGATAAGTGGTCAAGATCTTGAAGGTGAGAACAAGGTCAAACTTGGGAAAAAAAACAAAAAACTTCTAGACCACAAGATGTTGGCTGTAAAGGCCACACTCTGTAGATTCATCGTGATAACTGAAAACTACCTCATAAATGGCTCAGCAGTTTAGAGACAATTTAGTCTCTAAACTGCACAAGCTTAAGTTGCTGAGGAACAGTGTCGTTGTGGAAAACAGCTTTTACTCTACTGAAAGTCTGACAACATACCTGAGCTGTAGTGGATAACTGTCACATGAACCAATTAGTGTAAATCAATGCCTTAAAACATTCGTGTCTATTTTGAAGTCGGTTTTTTGTGGTTGTCATGGTGATTAGCCTGCGAGGTAAAGGTCCTTGGACAATGTTTGCTGCAGTATTTTTAACTACACTAAACAAATCAGTAACAATGCATTAGACGTGACTTGCAGCAAGTCGTCCTTTTTCTGGACCAATTAAATTGTGAAAAAGCATCTTAATTAGCCAATGTCACTTCACAAGCACTGACACGACACGGATGAGCATACATTTAACATACACATTCGCAATTTAATCTCATTTTCCTTCGCCTCTGTTTGAAGCCACTGAATATCCGCAGACGTGAAGAATAACAAAGGCTCCATCAGTGTGTCATCGCTAGCTGGATTGTCCCCATTAGACTGCCTGTAAACACGTCTGCCCCGAGGCTGCTGGGAGACGCTACCATTACCCTTTGACCTTTCTAGTCATTCAGGCAGAAAAGATACCAATGGAGCATGAG
Organism: Chanos chanos; assembly: GCF_902362185.1. Classification (NCBI taxonomy): domain Eukaryota; kingdom Metazoa; phylum Chordata; class Actinopteri; order Gonorynchiformes; family Chanidae; genus Chanos; species Chanos chanos. Next base: position 5,632,815 of record NC_044499.1, read on the forward strand.
GAGGAAGACACCCATATGTTGATTTTATTTATTTATTTATTTTTTTTTGGAACAGAGGCATATTTGTATAAATAGATTTCAACAAAAACACGAGCTTTCCCTCTATAAGCGGAGCTTTAGGGCAGGACTCACACCCACATTCTTGTCTGTAGAGAGTAAAGTAATCTCGTTGCTTTTTGTGTGAAGAGCTGAGGGTGAGATCAGTCAGCAAGCATGAGAGATTTGAAACAATCTTCCACTAGAATGTGTAAAAAAAAAAGAAAAAAGAAAAAAAAAAAACCTCTGGAAGCTCTAAAGAAAGCGCGTGAGCGTGAGCAAAATGAGCCGAACACAGGAAATACAAGTTAACAGGGCGAAATACATAGACGAGGCTATGAATAAAGAAATCATTATAAAGGTGGTCTATATACATTATAGGTCCCCAGGTTTTTATAGCTTATCATTTGGACAGCGTTTCTAATTTTTTTTTGGGGGGGGGGGGGGGGGGGGGCAAAAAGTATATGCTTGTCGTCATATTAACACATCCATTCCCTCACGTATGCAACAACGTGAGTAAGTTATATTGTCATTTAAATGATATTACTTTTGCTTAAACATATCAAAGACACTGAGGCCCAATGCTAATAAAAAGCGTAAAACCCAGTTCTATCCGTAATCCCAGTGTTTTAACATGATGCATGATAGACCATGAAATAGCATAAAAAATAAATTTGAGAAAGCCATCCTTTCACTACCACCTCCTCAAACACACGCACGCACACACACAATCACACACACACACATACACTCACACACACACATATACATGCACACACACACACACACACTCCTCAGTTTAATCATAGTCAAGGCAGAGTTAGCTTAATATAGTTGAATGAGGTTGCCAGATTTAATTAAGTCTTTCCCCCATTTCTCATATCTTGTACTCCTACAGTAAAAGTACACAAGGGAAAAGGTTTCGGAGGACGCCTGACAGGAGAATAAACCAAAATGACTGTATTGTTATTTGACTTAACACGCTGTGAGATTTGTGGGTTTTATCTGTATGTTTGCATTGCTCTAAAGAATCTCCTCAACCTTTAACTTACAGTAATATAGATCTCTTTTTTTCCTTTCGGCCTCCTCTTTCTGTTCTTTTTTCTCCCTCCTTCCGCCTCCCTCCACTCTACTCTGTCTCTCTCTATTCTTCCTCGTTCTCCTCTGCCTTCTCTCTCTCTCTCTCTCTCTCTCTCTCCCTAATTCAATCTGATATTCTAAGCTCAGTGATTCTGTGGGATGGGGAGTCATTGAAATGGGCCAGTGTTTATTCAGTTCAAATGTTGAACCGCGGTCTCTGCGTTCAGTGAGTGTAGGCAGTGTATTCTAATTAGCAGTCTAGCCAACCTACAGATTCTCTTCGGTATAAAAAAAAAAAAAAGAGAGAGAGAGAGAGAGAGAAAACAATCTGCTAAGAGAGATTATTTATAAAGATCACCTGCCGGGCCGGAAATTTTTCTCAGAGCAGGTGCCAATCAGCAGGATGTTCTAATGACCAGATTAACGCTCTGATGGGTCTCGCTGAACAGCTTCCCCGCGTGCCGTCCAAGTTTACTTAATAGCATTAGCGATTAATTAAACACATTTGCCTCGACGGTCTCGCTGAAAAATGAGACATAACGCATGACGTGTAGAACCCCTGGCGGATGCATATGTGTTACTCTCAAGGACCTCCCCCAAGCTGTCCCATTCACACTCTGACAAAAACATTAATGAATACTTGAGCTGTGTGGAACCATATTAAACTCCAGTTTATAAAACAGTTTACCACGTGGAATAACAAATCGGCTGGTATAAATGTAGCGATTAATGGTTACCGCTATATTGTTACAGCCAATGGAGTGAGAATGTGTACACCTGAGCATTCAAGTTTGTTGGAATGGAATATACACATAGACAGATGATTTCTACACACGGTATATATCACTGAAACTACATAAGTACAAACTTTCCTACGTAGCCAAAGCACACCTTCTCTTATCAAGATCTAAGCTAAAGGGAGCTGAAATTAATTAGTTTTCAGAGGCTGAAAATGTGGTCTTCTCACAAGTTTGTAACTGGCTAAAGGTAAAGTGAGAGATACTGAATGCAGAGAAAGATGTCATTTATAAAACTGTTTGTCAATGAACAGTTAAATAACATTTAATAATTTACAGTAGAAAACAAACGAGGTTGCATTACAGTAGCAAGAAAAAAAGGGAAAACCAAGTAGAAGTGTAATTAATTTTCTAGACCCGAACTAAACCGAACCAAAACATTGAGTGAGGGGCCAAATTCCATTACAAAAAGATATTAGAAAAAATACAGGAATTAACAACGACAAATGTCATTACCTTGTCACTCTGGTGTGTTGGAGTCTGTAGATTGTCCCTTTAGCCAGATGTGAGAACAAGTACAAGTATCTAAAGTGTTGGACATTGTGCTATAACCTCAGCACAAACATGGTGGTGTGAATAAATCTCGGGTCAAAACCCTCACAGATATCTCACCCTTCTGTGGGGGGGTCAGACAGGTTGTCAATCTCTTTGAAGTGTTACGATCTTTTGACTCTCCTTCTCCTGTGCTTTTTCATCAATAGCATGCGATTTGTGAACTGACAAATATAAAACAAAAAAACTCTTTTTTTTTTTTATCATGGGATTCATTTGTCACGTGATGCGCTTTGTGGTCTGACAGACGAATCTCTTGGCTTCCTCCAGCGTTACGGGGTTTTTGTCTTTGCAGATTCAATGTGTGAAGGAGGGCACCCCCGCGGGGAATCGCGCTAGAGATACACAATACCCTGCCCGTAAGAAGAAGCCACTGCGTTTGAGCGGCTACAGATGAACACCCAAACACGCAATCTTGTCATGACCTCCTCTGTGATGTGTACTGTTCTAGCAATTAGCGTAGTATTACAGCAAAAAAAAAAGAAAATCCAGCTCAGATCATGTGGGCTGGTCTTGTTTTCATTTGCAGATGACAGTAACAGAGGGAATGCGTGACGGATTGTTCATCTCATGTTATGAGTAAACCTTCGTCTTAAATTAGCGTTGCTAATTGGCTTGGAGAAGTGTCCACGTCCACAAGGTCTGGGTTTGGAAAGAGATCTCTTACCAAGAGAGCAAAAGGCTTGAGATCCTGGTCTAGTCAGTCAATGTTACCTTCTGATATCACAGCAGGTTTAGCAACACAAGTGTCCCTTTCTGGTTCACCTTTACTGGACTTACAAAAAACAAAACAAAACTGTGTGATCATAACATGTTATTATGGTCATTATATGATATGTCAAGTGAAGGTTATGATAGTATTTCTGTAAATTTGCTCTTATTTGCTTTTCTCCACTTGCCTCTTGTTATAATCTAGCGTACAACTGGTGGTATGACATATACTATTATGATTAATGAAACCAGAACTTTCTATTGAAAGTGAATAGTCAAAGTGAGAGCATAGTTGATTTTCTGACCCTGAACATCTGGTCTAGTTTTCTCTACATATGAAACACCATCTGTGCAGTGAAGCCACAAACAGCCCTTCTACTCATACAGGGCCACCTCATTTTAGAAATTAAAGCTGGAAAATTGGATACAGGATAGCATATCCAACACAGACCTGGAATTCTGCCAAAAAACCCTTACATCGCTGGATATTCTTTCCCCTTCCACTCTTTTTATATGTGGTTTGACAAATTTCAACATGCAAGAATATTTTTAATGCACTCAAAGTAGCCTGATGTGCTCCTACTTTTCATTCTCTACTCTGTGATCTGTAAAATCCTTCAAGTAAGATTTTGTTATGGTTGACCAGATTAACAAAAGATTTTCATCACCACGCCAAACAGAATGACAATCTGCATTTCATTTTATTTTATTTTATTTTTTATCAGGTATAAGGCAACTTTTTGTTTAGCTGTAAACGTGCAAGGTGTAGTTCAAAATGTAACCACATTTCTTGCTTAAAAAAAAAAAACATATATATATATGACAGTCTTTTCTATGGTTTCCACTAGGTGAGTCATTCAAAATTCAAACCAACCTGGATGTTCGCTTCATCAAGCCAACAGAGAGTTTCCACGAACCTTCCTCTCACATTTCGAATCCCAACTCCTCTCACGCGCTGACTATCGCTTCGGAATTGAAAACGAGTATCTCCTTCGAACTTCAAAGGTCTTCAAATGTTGATGGGGAACTGCTTTCTGCTGTTCCTCTGGTGTATCTTGGACAAAGGCTTTGTGGCTCCCCTACATTCTCCATCCCATAGCAGGATGGGGAAGGACCACCATAAGAACACGGGGGGCCTTAGGAGACATGGTATACCTGGGGTTCAGAGGGTCAAGAGGGGCTGGGTGTGGAACCAGTTCTTCGTTCTGGAAGAATACATGGGATCTGAACCTCAGTATGTGGGAAAGGTAGGAAAACACTCATTTGTTTGTTCTAGTTTCTCCAGTCATTCACAGCTCTTTGGACTGAGTATCAGTAGACTGAATTTGAACTGAATTTTCTTTTTTTTTCTTTTTTTTTTGTAATCAATTTCATGTCATAGAAGTCCAATTGCTAGAGCAGAGCTGTCGAGTAGTTCAAAGACTTTGTGCTGGAGATGCAATTAATATGTCAAATCTCACTGTTTTCAGTTTGTTTTTGTTTTTCCTCTCTCTCTCGCTCTGTCTCTTTGGCATCCTCTATTTTTTTAAGTGTGGTTTGCTTTGGGATCTCTCAAAATGATTTATTTTGAGTAGGCTACACAGCTCTGGGGGTTGTGTGCACACAGTATTACAACTACACGATGAGCAGCCCAAATGAGGTACAGGAGCTGGATAAGCTGGCTTTGTGTCAAACAAGGACAACTTTTTCACCCAGTGTTTTTTACCCGTCACATTAAATGGGGCCTGAACAGCAGTAGTTTAATTGCCTGGCAACCTACAGGCAGGCTACGCTGAGTACATAGCTAGCATTCAGAGTGTGTTTGATCTAAGGCTTCTCTTTTCTACCTTTTCCAAGGATCTATCAATATTTCTCTCGGGTCCCACCCCCCCTCCTTCCCCCCACGTCAGTTTTTGGTATTAATGATAAAAGAGAGAATTATTTATTTAGGACGTTCCCTTCTTTTTTTCTCTGCTCAATCAAATATGAGATGACAAAAAATGATTGAAATTTCAAAAGCGAGGACCACCACTGTTTTGTTTTTTTTTCCCCCTCTCTTTTCCTCTTTCTTTTTTAAACCAAGAAATCTTACAGTTTCCCATAGAGGTAGCGGGTCAATAAAAGTTTTCTCCCCTGGTGAATTAAAAATTACCTTTTGAACATACATTAAAATGAAAAAAAGAAAAAAGGGAGGACAAAGCACATTTAGCCTCAATGAATGGGATAAATGTTAAGCTGACTTATCTGCGATCAATGTTGAGGCCAATCAATGTGGCTTTGCTTTGTGATGTCTAAGTGAGGGACATAAACATAATCAGTTTGGAAAGGGGGAAGGCGGGGGGGGGGGGGGGGGGGACACACATCTCTACCAATGTTCAAAGTAGATCCACCCACCTCCAAACCTGAACAGAGTAGGCAGTTTGATTTTTCTTTTCTTTTCTCTTCTTTTCTTTTTTTTTTTCTGTAAATCCTACTGGTGTGCGGCCTCTGACGGTTTTCAGACCTCCTGTCGAACTCTTTCAACTGACCCGCCTCCTTGAAAAGCAAAACTTAGCTCCTCCAGCAATTTTACCCAGTTTTCTGGCTGTCATGAATTGAATTGTCAAAAAATTCGGAGGAAAAAAAGTGCACAATCGACCAGTTACATCTTCGAGTCATGCCTCAACATGAGTCAGTATAGCTTCTGTGTAACCGAAAGTGAGAAAGAAAAAAAAAACAGGATGAGAAAGTGAATTTTTTTTTAAGTAGGCCAGGTGTTTTTTCCTAGTTCTGTTCCTGAAGGCCCAAAGCACTGCACAGTGTAGATCTCAGTCTCCAAAACACCTTATTCAACTTATCAGCTAATTTTCAAACTCTTGTTTAGCTGAAGCAGTTGTTTTAGAGCAAGGGGAAACCTACAATGGGCAATGCAGTGGGCCTCCAGGAACAGAATTGGGAAACACCAAGCAATGCACAATGAAGGTGAATTTAACTGTTTTTTCAGCATTTTCCATCTTTTATTCAACTTTTAGCTCTTTTCACCAGAGCTCAGCATTCTTGATGACCTGTGCAGAATTCCTGTAAAACAGATTATCTGTTTATTTATTTATTTTTCATCTAAATGTTTTGAAAAAAGGGTACCCAGATCCCACATTCGATTTTGGCCTTGGAAAACGTGTCACATTAAATCATGCCACTGGTTGGCGCCGACTGGACGAGCCACATTTGCCACAGTCATAGATTTCCAAACAGATGTCACCTTTGGCTCCACAGCCTGAGGAACACCACATGACTCTCAACCCATTCTCTGCTTTAAACACAGACCAGATGACATGATGGAGCCTTTCCCACTACTGGTGATTAATCTAACCCTGTAAAGGCTGGAGTGGCAGCAGGGCAGGACACGGATATGATGGCCAGCAGGCAGTTTAAATCATCTATGAAGAGAAATCTGGTTCAAACACTGCGTGAAAAGAGGTGTATTCGGCCTGGAATACATCTGTATATTCCCGGATACTCCACAGATTATCGGCTGTATCCGGCAGTTTGCAGCTCTGTTACGCGGCATGGAATACTCCTGAATATGTACCGTGTTTTGGGGTCTGCCTAGAGCCCTTAGTTGCCATGGTGAATAATCCCTTGGGGTGCTTGGAAGGGAACATTTGCACTTCACACCTTGGACCACCAGGTATCCTGCAATTGGTCAAAAGTCTTTCTTTGGATTGGTGGAGCAATGTCTTGCCCCTCCTCTAAAACCCTTCCCCATTGGTCCATTGTGGGTCCCCAAACATGAATTCATATGGTTTATATAATAATAATAATAATAATTATTATTATTATTATTAATATTATTATTATTGGTGGTGGTGTTGTTTTATGTTCATAGGTAGATTGTATAGATAGTCTGGCAAACAAAAATGAATTACACAAATTTTATTATAAATAAAGCAAATACAGTATAATATAAGGCATATAAATTGACAATTTTATATATATATATCTCTCTATATATATATATATATATCTCAATGTACAATATATAACAGAATAGAATACATTAGAACAGAATATACTGTAATATCATAGTATATAATACAAATGCTTTTGGGAGCATAAATGAAACTCTAAATGTTGAGCATTCCCAAGAACAACCCAGCTTCCGTGGTCTCTATTCTGTAGCACCCCACACAGTGCAGACAACTCTGTGCTAGGCGGGAGGACCCACGCTGGCCTTCCATCCAAGATGGCGGCGTCCTCTTCAGAAATTCTATCTACTGATGCGGTCCTCCATATGGCAGCCTCTTCCTCAGTTTAAAGAACACTAGCTCTGGCCTTGAGCAGATGCAAAACACAATGAAAAGAGAAATTAGATCACTGAAAATAGCAAAGGGAGAAAAAGTCTAAGAACTACTAGGGAAATGATGTTTTGACTTACTCTTCTCCTCCTTTGCCTCGTTCGAGTGGCGATCCTGCCCCCCTCTTTGTTCTCTGGATTCACCCGGTAACTCTTTCGAATAGTCTCAGTAGGTCTTTCAGGATGCTAGAGAGAAAAAAAACGGAGGAGAAAGGAAGATTGATTAAAAGTTCGTTTAGAATTCCAAGCACTGCTATGAAACAATCGCGACGATATAGTCTACCAACAAAACACGCTGTCCTACCTTGTCCGTGGATCATATCTGTGCGTGTTGTTTTCAGCATTATGCATTATCCGCACAGCTTCCTGTAGAAGCAAAATTAATACAAGAGTTAAATTCAACCACATTAAGGGATAAAGCAGATAAAGAAATGTGAACGTATCAGAATGCGCGGCAGTCAAAGACGAAAGCCAGAAGGCTACAGAAATAAACTTACCGAAACAGAGTTATTTCCCACTCGTCTTCTTTTCTCGGGCAGACTCCTCTTGCGCCTCTTTGATGGGACTCCATCCTGTCCAACCGCCGAATAACATTCTCCATGAACGTTTACTGCTGTTCAGACATCTTCTTAAAAATGCATTTAACGGGGACACCAGTTGTTTGTTTTCGTTTGGACTCGCCGTTGGAAAAATTGGATATTCCCGGCGCACGCTGTTCGTTCGAAAACTTAAGTGTTCTTTTGCAAGCCATCTCCAAAATGCACACTATCGACAGAATACGGAGTAAAACTTCTGTAATCCTTCAGTGACTCGCTTCTCCTTACCTTACCACAGGTAACCCCTTCCCCAAAGCAAATTTCGCGCTGCAGTTGCACACAATGCTATTGGTTCCTGTCACCCTACGCCATGCACGCACAGAAAACTGATTGGACAGGACTCAACCTTAGGTTCTAAGTGGGTGGTTTGAAAACGGGGCGCGTCCTCATACTGAGGAGAAACATTCCGAACAAACAAGCGAGAATCAACAACAAAAACTCCTATGCCCTGTAAACTTTTTTTTTTTTTTTAAAGTCCTGTATCCTTTGTCCCGCATCCCTCATACTGAGATAATGTCCCGCATTTTCGCTGGTCGTTTGGTTTTTAACTGTCAGAAATAAAAAATATATGGATCCATTATTTTACCCGCCCGCACATGAGCATAGTTTCTAATCTATTTAATAGCGCTATGTCAAAAGCAGTAAAAATGCAACATAGGCGAGTTTTTTTAAAAGCCTTGCTTTCACCAAATGGCTGAGAGGAGAGCGTTGAGGGCGGTCATCAAGAGTCTGTGGCGACCGTCAATCAAACTGTGCAGCTGTGGGGCCGACGAATTTCTTTGCTACGTCACAGAAACCAAACTTAGTGAAACTTTACAGATATGAAGATAAACGCTGTCAGCCGACGTCATGGTCAAAAAGTTCTTTTATCCCTTCTGACCATGCTTCTCATCCAATAGAGATTTTGGCTTGATATAAAGATTTGCATTGAAATTGTTTTATTTTATGTAATATTTTATTTTGAGCCTTATTTATTCTTATAGTTGAATTTGGTCAGGGGTTTAACTTGAAAGACTTGAGCTGTATGATGCCTGCTGCTTTGCTTAAGTACAGTTGCCTTTGATGGGCCTGTAATGGCCAATGCATGTTGGATGTCTATCAATACAAGTGTATACAAGTGTTTCTTATACAGTTAGACTGACATTATATCTAAGTTTTACATCATCTCTCAGCATTAGTAACATGTCCCTCATTGTCCCACACAAACTTACTACTTGTCCCCCATTTGGTCTGTTTGCATCTGGTCACCCTGTATCTTTGACCCCAAGTAAAGGACAGTTGCATAACCATCAAATATGTAATTAATGAACCTCTCATTTAGACTTTTTTTAAATTATGTTTTCAGTGTGTTTTTGTATGCTCCATTTGAAGTGTCCATTGTAATTTAGCTGCACGACAGAGCAATGACATTAAAGGCTACATGGGCCTACCACTGCTGTATTATACACCATGCAACACCAAAGAAGTTTGTGAGGTTATCAAAATATCAGCTAAATATTACATATAGGCTAACTGATAGAAAGTTACAGCGAGGAAGGGGGGCAGGCTTCTATACCCAGTCCCCCCTAGACCATTGACTGTTATTAGCATTTGAAAGGCCAAGCCATCAGCTAACGACTGTGGTCACGCGGATGCCTGAAAACTGCCGTCTAACAGCTGTATTCGGACATTTGCGGGAGTTTTCAGGTCCGCGTGACAAAGTTCTGCGGGCATCCGAATACCTCCGGAAAACAGCAGGTTTAGCGGAAGTTTACTTTGTCCGGATATTTCCGAATACACCACTTTTCACGCAGTGAAACTCAAAAAAAAAAAGCCTCCTTTGACCCGGGCCAAACGAAAAGAGGCTTTTTAAAGATCTTCGCCTGCTGGCACCCGGACTGGACTTTTTTTTTTTTTTTCTCTTTGCATACTAATGCACAAGCAGATTCGCTTAAACACAATAACCTCCTCGTTTAATTAACTCGTTCATTTATTCACCCATTTTCATTTCCCTCTGCTTCCTTTATACATTAACTGTAGACCCAGAGTGGTGGATTTCACACTCAAATCCAAAGAAGACAACTCAGACGCTGGAAACAGATCAAAGGTGCAGGTTTTATTTCTGATGTACACTTGTGACACACTAGTCGCAATGCAGAACTGAGCCGCAGCCAGGGCAAATTTAAGACGACCCCATATTCACAGTGAAGGCTGCTATCACAGAATAGTCTTCACAAAAAAAAAAAAAAAAATCCCCCAAAAAGGCAGTATCTTACAAATCCATACATTCTGAGATTTTTATACTGTATGTTTTTGTTTTCATTAGTTATCCCCAGAGCCAGCGTTATGGCCAGTAACTGTTGAACGCACATGTCAAGCCTCGAGCATGCTAGTCATGAACTCAAGTAGCTTATGATATTGTTGAGCTTATGATGAGGAATGAACATTAATCTATTATAGTGCTATAGTCCTTGCATGAGCCAAAACAAATTGAAAGAAAACAAAACCAAAAAACAGACTTGAGGTAAAAAAAAAAAAGTCTTTTCTTAGTGCTTGAGACCATGGCATGAGAGCATTTCAGCAAATGGCCTTTTTTTTCGTTCACATGCGGCGTGAAGAGTGGTGTTTTTTTGGTTTCCATTGTTAAGCGAGTTACCAATAAGAAGGCTGTATGTGTTTATGAAGATGGTCGAGAGCACTGTTATGTCATCTCATTGAACACAATCATCCAACTTTCTTTACTGCATCACATATCCAAAGCACAATGCTATCTCTACATGCTTTGCCTTTCACTTCTCTCCGTGACATCGACATATTTATAGTATCTGTATTTGGCTCTTGAGAGCTCTTGAAAGCTATCGAGTGGGCTTGTGACGTGTGCTTTTCACAAGTTTGTCTGAATATCCTTTTCTGCAATTACGTATATAATAGAGCGTCCGCAGTGTAAGTGAAAATATCTTTTTCACACAGAAGCTGCTCTGTTCAGTCAAAAGTTTTATTGTGCGGAAATTTTAATAGAGGTTCTTTTGTTACTTGTAGAGAGAACATTGGAGAGCTCACTCACTCACTCACTCACTATCTAAGCCGCTTATCCTGATTAGGGTCGCGGGGGGTGCTGGAGCCTATCCCAGCGCACATAGGGCGAAAGGCGGGGAAACACCCTGGACAGGTCGCCAGTCCATCGCAGGGCAGACACACAGACAAACACACTCACACCTAAGGGCAATTTAGTGTCTCCAATTCACCTAACCTGCATGTCTTTGGACTGTGGGAGGAAACCGGAGCTCCCGGAGGAAACCCATGCAGACACAGGGAGAACATGCAAACTCCACACAGAAAGGACCCTGAGCACCCGGCCAGGAACCGAACCCGAAACCTTCTTGCTGTGAGGCAACAGCGCTACCCACTGCGCCACCGTGCCGCCCACATTGGAGAGCTATGTTTATAATTTATGCTATTCGCGTCATCACGTTTGTGAAATCAATTAACAATTACTTATACTCTTTACACGAGGTAATCAGTGAGTTAACCCCAGCTCTACTGGACTGGTGTGTGTTGGTAGATCAGAGACACTGATACATCTTTGGGTGAATAGCTGGAGCCGGATCATTTCAGTTCTCCCAGGTTGAGCCAGTTGGCCAATTAACCCATAACTGAGTTTGGTTTACATATTTATCCACGGAGCTGAAGCTTTCATATTTCCTCATTAGTCATGCAGACAGAGGGCGCAAGCTTGACCAGTCAGTCCTGTGAGGAGCAAAAGCCCAGCTGGGTTCTTTCATATGTGTGCTTTAGACCCAACAAAGACTGGACATCGCTTGGCACCAACGTCTACGGCATTCAATAACAAATTCAGATGGACCACATTTCAAAACCAGGCCTTTTCTTTAAAGGCCCGGGGGAGGGGGGTTGTCGTTCTAGGGCCGCATTGGCTTGCGGGCTGCTAATTGAATAGGCATAGTCTATATTACAATTTAATCATCTCAAAATGCCCCCAGTGTTTTATTAAAGTAAGGCCCCTGGTCTGTGTTAAAATATGAAGTTATACTGAATACTGTAGGAATATCTCATAAAATGTGTCTTTTTTAACTGGAACGGTTATTGTAAAATGCTATTTAGCCAGAGTTGGCTGTTACCCACACGATTTATGACTTTGAATACATGTAAATACATATTCATCTGTCCTTACCTTTCTCATTACGTCCTGGAGAAGGCTTTGTAAAGCAAAATGTGTTGACTCTTTAATTTCACATAGAAAGAGTGCCATGGCTTTTTTGTTTGTTTGTTTGTTTTTGTTTTTTGCTTAATGGTATGGCTAGACAATATGATGGTATTCACCAAGCATTTTCCCCTTAGCTGCAACTATTAGAGCTAAGGGCACAGGTATTGGAAAAGAATTTCTCGCTTGAGATGTCCAAGATATTTGTTGTTACAAATGTCAGACATTTTCTGATTTGAAACATTGGGGGGGGGGGGGTGTTTAAAGGTGACTCAGCCTCTGGGACCTTTTTTTGGCAGCGGCAGCCAGAATAGGTTTTAAATTATTACTAAACAATCAGTGCTAACCCCTTAGCATGCCAGGGCATGTTTACCTCCCCAGAGAGAATCAGAGGTTTGTCTGTCCAGAGAGGATCAGAGGTTTGTCTGCCCAGAGAGAATCAGAAGTTTGTCTGTCCAGAGAGAATCAGAGGTTTGTCTGTCCAGAGAGGATCAGAGGTTTGTCTGTCCAGAGAGAATCAGAGGTTTGTCTGCCCAGATTGAATCAGAGGTTTGTCTGTCCAGAAAGGATCAGAGGTTTGTCTGTCCAGAGAGGATCAGAGGTTTGTCTGCCCAGAGAGAATCAGAGGTTTGTCTGTCCAGAGAGGATCAGAGGTTTGTCTGTCCAGAGAGAATCAGAGGTTTGTCTGCCCAGATTGAATCAGAGGTTTGTCTGTCCAGAAAGGATCAGAGGTTTGTCTGTCCAGAGAGGATCAGAGGTTTGTCTGTCCAGAGAGAATCAGAGGTTTGTCTGTCCAGAGAGAATCAGAGGTTTGTCTGTCCAGAGAGAATCAGAGGTTTGTCTGTCCAGAGAGAATCAGAGGTTTGTCTGTCCAGAAAGGATCAGAGGTTTGTCTGTCCAGAGAGAATCAGGGAATCTTCATACGTTTTATAATCAGAATGCATCATTTTAGTTTAGTTTGCTATGGGTGACCTTTAAATTTACCAAATACAGTAAATTCAGGTGGCATATATATACATATATATATATATATATATATATATATATATATATATATATATACACACATACATATACATATATCTATCTATCTATCCATATCTATATATCTATATATCTATATATATCTATATATATATATAGAGAGAGAGAGAGAGAGAGAGAGAGAGATAGATAGATAGATAGATAGATAGATAGATAGATAGATAGATAGATAGATAGATAGTTAGATATAGATATAGATATGCGTGTGTGTGTGTGTTCTCCTTTTGACACAAAAGACCTAAGAAAATGCATCTCCTCTCAGAAATCCTGTGTGAATCCAAAGTGAAGCATTAAGATATCTAAATGTTCTTTTCTCTAAATCCCTCATGCCCGATTGTGCGATAGTACACATTGTAATATCAGTATAAACTGTGATTATTTCCTGTAAAAGAAGAGGAGGCAGTATGGATTGAATGGCTGATAGAGCTTCTATTGTACATGTAGAAGTCTCACTGACATTCTCCACTGAAAACACTTAGTGCCTGTGAAAAAAAGGCTTAGTCTTGTTCAGTTTTACAGGCTCTTTCATTGCCCTATTGAGAGACATGTATAATCTGACTCCTTAAAATATGCTCCTGTGACCTGTAGTAAGTAATGACTCTTTTTATTTGAGAGCCTTTTATTCTTCTTTTAATGGATTAAAAAAAAATTATTTCAACATTTTTCTCATGCTGACACTGAGAATATCATATTAAGAGACGGAGCTTATGTCTCTCGGGGTGCACCTCCACACTGGTTTTGATAGCATCCTAAAATTGAAATTCATAGTGATTCGCGCTGCTTTGTAAGGCCTTGATGGGTCTGGATTGCTTTCACTCGTCAGTAGAGCCGAGAATATCACAACGTCTAGGTCTGGGTGGTATCTGTGCCTGTTTTTTCCAAAGACGTTAAAAGAAAGAAAGAAAGAAAGAAAGAAAGAAAGGAAGAGGTCTACAAGGAGTTCTGAAGTTTCTCTTTCCTCAGTCACTAAGAGCAGATCAGTAATGTAACAATGTACTGAGCTGCACGTACCAACTCTGAACAGCTGTACATTTTGTTTAGTGTTGAAGTTGGAAAGCCGTTGGCGTAGTCCGAACAGAGAAAAAGAAAAACACCCCAGCAAACAAAGAACGTCAGTGCTTTTAGGATTTTAATTTAATCGTGCGTGTCTACCCTTAAATATCAGACAAAAGAGGGTTATCTCAATATATTCATGTATTTTCTTGAAAATACCCATACAGCACCAAGCTGGTCTCAGTACAGCATCGTACCGGATTATCCTGCTGAGTCAGAATACTGTTAACCTAGACAGAGATTAACAGAGAACCCTGCCGCCCCCCCCCCCCCCCCACCCAAAAAAGGAAAACAATCCATATATTGTATGTTAGAACTCACAAACATTAATCTGTCCAAAATCTGTCAGAATTCAGCAGTCTTAGCAAGCAAGAGAAACAAATCGTATTTGAGAAACAAATCATATTTGAGATATTATGGAAAATAAGGTCAATCAACTGGTGCGTCTCCATTTATTCAATGCCATTTCCCCCGCCTTTTTTATTTCTTAAACGAACAATGTGAGTCTTGAGGTGTTTTTTTTTTTTTTTTTTCAACACTCAACCTTTATATTGAATTTAACATTGAATCTTCTTCTTCTTACTATCGATATTGTAGCTTCACTCGGATCTGGATAAAGGGGACAGTATGGTGAAATACACTCTCTCAGGAGAAGGCGCAGGTTCAATTTTCACCATTGAGCCCACCACAGGGGACATCCACGCCTTAAGGAGCCTGGATAGGGAGGAGAAGTCTTATTACACGCTCCGGGCCCAGGCTGTAGACATACTTACGGGCAGACCTTTAGAACCAGAGTCCGAATTCATCATTAAGGTCCAGGACATCAACGACAACGAGCCAAAATTTCTGGAGGGCCCATACAAGGCCTCTGTGCCTGAGATGTCACCTATAGGTAAGAGGAAAGAAGCTTGTGCTCATTGCGATGTTACAGGTGATTGATTGTTTAGGTCATACTTGTACTGGTGGAGTGGCAGAGCACTGTGGTGTTGTTTACAATAATTGCAAACAGAAAGAGAGAGAGAGAGAGAGAGAGAGAGAGAGAGACAAACGGTACAGCTAAGCGCGACAGTGTGTTCTTTAAACAATTTACCTTTTTTTTTTCCCCCTCCTTGACTCTACCATGAGTCAAAATACAAACATCCTCGAGCACATTTTTTTTTTTTTAGTAAAGTCCCCGTAACTGTGTTAAAATAATACAGTTCTTCACCATTGTGTCAGACTTGCGATGCCCACGCATCCAAGGTCAGCGCAAAAGCCTCAAGTGAAAATCATCTGAGTGTGGCACACACAGCTCCCCTGCTGTCAGAGGCAGTCAGAAAGCCATTTTTGTCTCTTATTCCCAAGGGCAGGGTTTTCTGAGGTGGTCACTCCTTTTGGCAGAATGGCCGATGGATGACAATATTGTTCCTTTAAGTCGGCAGGCATCGCAGTTTCCATACAGATGATTACCCGACACCTAGGAATTCACACAGAACATGCAGAGCAAAATGAACATTGATCAGCTACAGCCAGTGAAATTCAATCACCACTAATCTATAAAATACTCTCCAGACTCAATCGAACCTCGCTCAGAAAAGTACTGGTTTTATGCGTTTTCTGGCGGGTGAATTAATGCAGAAGTGATTTTATATTGTGACACAATTCAGACCACCATCTGTTTTCTGCAGACTCCTACACTGCCTGGTGGGAGTTAATTTAACCAGATGGTCTTAAGTCTAATCCCTCAAGACTAATCTTAAATCTATATACTGTTTTTAGCATCTTCATATAGCAGCGCATTTCAAACACACAGGCACAATTCAAAGTGCGTTCTGCTTTGATGAATTTAGCCCCTTTGTTACACGGCCAGTAACTTTGTCGAATGTGGATTTGAGGCACATCAAAACTGACTCCTTCTCTTTATGATGTATCCTTTTGAACGATACCTGACAGCCAACTGGTAATACGATTTTAAATGTGTGGAAGATCAATAGAGCCATAACCCTCTAGTATTCCTTTATACGTGTCTTTCTCATGAGCACAGTGACGAAACTTCCTCACAGAAGTCGGCTATCAGCACAGACGCAGAGGATATTCCTCTCCTCACACGGCACCCTGCTTTTCAGCCATAGATCAAATTGATTACATGCCATGTTATTGCCAAGAATACGTATCATTTATTACACGTCCGAGTTATTTTAGACATATCTTCATGAGATAGCGCGTAGGATTTAAACTCTTTGACGTGTAGGATGGCTGATGGAATATGAAATTATTTTCTGTATATTAGCCTTCGGTGAGTTAAATTATATGTCAGTTTTTTTTTTTTTCTAGGAGGGAAAAATAAATAAATAAACTTCGAGAGTTGTTTCAAATTCTAGGCTCTAGATGGAGTGTATCTCACTTCCTCCGCAATTCCTCTGCATGTAAATATACGTGTAAATCTAATTTATGAAGGCTTTAACAGATACTTCTGGGTTATCTGCTGCACAGACATATATATATTTGCATTAATGGATCAGATCATGTTTTTAAAAGGTACTTATGTGACGCAAGTGACCGCTACAGATGCCGACGACCCTACCTATGGAAACAGCGCTAGGATCGTGTACAGCATTCTGCATGGGCAGCCATACTTTTCCGTGGATGCCAAAACAGGTGAGATCTGATGATGCTTATGATGTGAACCTTGAGACACACAATGATGAAGTTCTCAGAAAATCAGTCCACCAAAATGCAATTAAACTCTTGATTTCCTCATTGTGACTAGCATTTATAATCTTTTTTTTTTTCCCTCAACAAGTCCAACTTAGTCATGACCTCGATTAACAGGACTTTTGGTCTCTAAAATGTCCTTGAGGATTAATAATAGATGCGAATTTCCTTACAAGGATCCAACTCAAGGTTACTTACTATATGACAATGGATCAATTCTAGAACTCTGTCCATTGTTAGCATGCTAGTTCTTTTGAATGTAAGGGCTATATTGAAATACTCATGTTTGTTTTGTGGCGAACGGTACTGTGAGACTAAGATGCTGTTTACACTTGGTTTTAAAAAGCGTCCTGGCCGATCGGATCACAAGCGGATACCCGAGACACATTGCCGTTTATACCTGTGTCTCCAAGGTATCCGGCTGACCACTTGTATTCAGATTTCGTTACTGCTACGTCATTTTCGCTAGAAGGTTATTATGTTAGTCTCTGTCCGGGACACATCAGGACGCATTAGTGTTTACACTACACAAGATATGTCGTCGAATGCGTCCCGGACCACCTCGGCAAGTGATTTGACTGATGGGATCACAATGCGTCTTGGTGGTTGTTTGCGCTTGTATTTAGCGCCATCCCCTTGTGATCCGATCGCCCAAGATGCATTTTAAAACCAATGGTAAACAGGGCCCAAGTTAAAAAAAAAAAAGACCTTAAAAACAACCAAACAAACAAAAAAAAGCAGATAGGAAATGGAAATGGGAGAGATGATACTGTATTCAAGTAAGAAAAGCTATGTTTTTTATTTATTTATGTATTTATATTTAAAGCGTATTTCTTCGGTTAGGTATTGTGGTCTTGAAAAGCTGCACACATCAGAGTGTGTCCACACACAAACCTTCTCTTTTTTAACGTCTTTTTTTTGGGGGGGGGGGGGGGGGGGGGGTTGCTTGTTTTTTGGGGGGGTTTTTTCCAGTGTTTTTTTTTTTTCAGTGTTTTTTCTTGCCATCATGCACTGCAATACTCCCCCCTGATCAAAAGATACTCCCTCCGAGAGAGTGGGAACAATTAGTGTTGATTAGCCTTTAGCAGAATGTCAGAGGTCTGACCTCAGTGGCCCTGTTCACAGAGGGGCTACACGCAGATTAATGACGGAGCTATTAAAAAACTCTCACTTCTCTCTATGAATGCAGCCATCATCAAAAGAATATTGATTCCTTCACAAATCCACAGCCCCTCCTCCCCACACCCTGTTACCAATACAACTCTCTGTATCACTCTCTCCTCTCTCTCTCTCTCTCTCTGTCTCTCTCTCTGTTGTTCACAAAGGAGTTGTCAGGACTGCCCTACCTAACATGGACCGGGAGGTCAAGGAGATGTACCAGGTCCTCATCCAGGCCAAGGACATGGGGGGCCAGCTGGGGGGTTTGGCTGGAACTACCATCATCAATATCACCCTCACTGATGTCAACGACAACCCACCTAGGTTTTCCAAAAGTGTGTTTATGGCCAGACACTGCTCCATATAGCTTTTGTTCTCGCTGGTCTTCTGGTGTCCTACCCGCATGCTTGTTAACACTAGTTAGATCTGTCTTGATACTGCAAGGGTGTTGCATTCTAAAAGAAAAATTAAGATGTTAGCTACACCAAATCTGTTTTAACATATTTTTCTGATATTAATCATCCACAGCATGTGAGATTTTTTTTTTTTTTTAAGAATGAGAATTATTATCATTAGTACAGTTAATTAGATTCTAGATAGATCATAAACATTTACACAGATTTAAAAGTTTAAAATTTCTCCTGTTCACTGATCCTACAGTTCAGAGCTTGACTCCCATTGGGATAAACTAGGATGTAGTTTTTAGTTATACTGCTTCATGGAAAACATTTCAGGTCCTACTTTTAAAAATCAATGAACTCAACCTTTCTAATCAGCTTAAGGAAATTAAGCCAAACCGTTGTGTTTAGTGAATAATTAGTCTTGATTTGTGAGTCAGATGTTCCAGACATACGAGTGATCAGTCATTTAGATTGACCCAGAAATGTAATTCATCCCCCAGTCTACCACTGTCTGTAATTAAGACAAGCAGAGCTCCTACCATACACAAACAACAACAACAACTTAATTGTTACGGATTTGCAAATGTGATTACTGGCACAGTTCTCAGTTTCATGTCACGACAGCTGCTTTAAGTGATTAACAGATCATTACAGGATAATTTATGTGTAATATTTTGAAGCATTAGTCTGTCTTTTGAAGGTCCTTTGAAAACACATTCTAAAAGAGGGCCAGCAAGGAATTTACTGTGATTCCTTGCTGGCCCTCTTGTGGATGTTTGTCCGTTTCTGTTTTTTTTTTTTTTTTTCTGTTTTTTTTTTCCTCCTCCCATTTGTCTTCAGGGTGCTTTTTTTGCTAACTGCTTGACAGGTATCTTTCACCTGCGTGTTCCGGAGTCTTCACCAGTGGGGTCAGCAGTGGGGAGCATCAAAGCCCATGATTTAGATTCCGGAAAGAATGCTGAAGTCGAGTACAGTATTGTTCCAGGAGACGGAGGCTCCATGTTTGACATCCACTCTAGCGAACATACTCAGGAGGGAGTGGTGGTACTGAAAAAGGTATGAAATTGTAAACCATTTTTCTTTTACTCACCATACAGACTGCCAACACACACATTTGTATTCCGTGTTTATCGTTCATATTTTTGATTATAAAGCTATCACTTTGCAGTTAACAGTTATCCTATGGGGATTCTTGTCTAAACTGGAATACTCCAGTTTTATTTAAACCAAATTTAAATATTAAACAGTGGGACATTCCAGTGCTAGAGGGGAGATTAGACTCAGCGAACGCGCTTTGGAGAAAACATTTCCTGTTGATTTTTTTGAATTTGCACCATCCTTGTGCATGCATGCTAATGTTAGATATGCTAACATTAGTCCAAATAGAGGCTCCTTTGGAGTGTTTACCCTGGGGTGAATCATCTCGTACTGCGCTATAGTAACACTGTCATCCATGATGAAGAAGGCATTAATGGACACTAAAACGTGTTAACACCCAGCTCACACAATGAGCTGCCTTCCCCTATGAAAGATCAGATCCATCAAATCATTAGCGTAGGTCTGTGCCTGTCCTCTGGATATGGCTTCTCCAACCCTCATGTTTAACCAACATTTGAAAAGCAATGATGTTTTAGGGGAGGACAGGGTGACCTCCTTCAGTCACTTTCAAAATACATTGTTTTAGTTTTCTGGTTATAAAAAAAGGAATAATATTTCTTTTCTTTTTTTTTTTCTTTTTTTTTAAAAAAAAGGGGCCCAATCTTTTTGATTTAGAGGGCATAAATAAATAAATGAGTTTGCCCCCTGGCTATCACAGCACATACCTCTTGATCTGATATGACAGGCCGAAATCCCTTCAGACGCTGGGTAACAGGCCTGTTCACAGACACTGGGTGTGTTCTCAGAAGTGCTTAGCTCCATGCGAAGGCGCTGGTAAAAGCTTTCAGAGCAGGCTGGAGTGCCCCCCCCCCCCCCCCCCCCCCCCGCCCGTGCTCTAGGGAGAGGCCAGCTTACTCAGTCATTACTCAGAGCTCGTGTGGAACTAGTGGCCAAGCAAAGATGCTCCAGTGCCCCTGACTGCTCACTGAAAAGGGATTGTTCTCCCGCTCACTGAGCATCTCAACCAGAGCATCACACAGCTCCACATCTGAAAACATGCAATTTCTCTCTCTCAGAATATATATATGGGGTTTTTTTTTTTGTTTGTTTGTTTTTTTAATTTATCACCAAGCAGTATCATGTAAAGGAATTCATATTGTGTATGTACATCTATATGTATATCTTTATGGAGCTATATGTGTGTATATTCCTGTATGTCTACATAAACAATATATACTCTATCTATCGATCTATCAGTCATTTATGCCTTGACAGCCATTATTTAGATAGATAGATAGATAGATAGATAGATAGATAGATAGATAGATAGATAGACAGATAGATAGATAGACAGATAGATGGATAGACAGATAATGACTGTCAATGCAAATATTAGTACTATTCCATACATATGTTCATAACATTGGATGTCAGAAGTACAAATTGTGAAGATACAGTGTGGTCCCTTCTGTGTCTCTTTGTGCAGTGTTTTACTGGACTACTCCCCTCACTTTCAAACTCCAGAGCACAGTACAAAGTCACATAGTCCCTTACATTGCAGAATGTGGAAAGCCATGTGCGCTGACCCAAAAAAAATAAAAGGAAAGGGAAAAAAAAAAGAAAAACCCGGGATCCTCAGCATGGGGTGTGGAACAAGGTCAATGACAGTATACGTTCCTCCATGTGTCCTCCATGGCCATGCTGCCTCTCCACCCATCCTGCTGATGGTGGGACTGTCCTATTCTCACCTCCAGCAGCGGCGGATAACCACCGGGGCCTAAAACGCTGAGCTAGACGGATCTGGGTGCGTTAAGTGTCAGGAACTCGGCCAGGGCTGTTGTTAAGAGGATCTGGTGGAGTAACTGGTTTAAGGGATAATCTTCATTGTGTTGACAGCGGAGCAAAAGGTGAGCTTTTAGGTTCCAGTTAAGCGAACGAAATCATTATCCGTGGTGACGGACAGATGGTCCTACTTTGGAAAACGCAAGTCTCATTTCTGAATGGCGTTCCGTTACAATGCTGGCCAAGGTACGAAGATTAGTTAACGTGCAAAACGGCACGTGACAAAAGTGAGAGGCTGAATGATGGGCGTTTAGAATGTAGGTAAACAAACAAACAAGCAAACGAAACATGACCATACTATATC
This sequence comes from Chanos chanos, assembly GCF_902362185.1. Taxonomy (NCBI): domain Eukaryota; kingdom Metazoa; phylum Chordata; class Actinopteri; order Gonorynchiformes; family Chanidae; genus Chanos; species Chanos chanos. The sequence goes on from NC_044499.1 coordinate 5,654,691, forward strand.
ACAGTCCAATATAATGTGCACACACTCCACCTGAGTCATAGATATCCCCTTGACTTATGAGGAAACCCCAAGTTAATAATGCCGTGATATTAGGCGGATTCAGTTAAGCTTTGATGTGGGTGCTTTATTGAATTACAAATCAGTACCATCATCTCCCATCTGTTGTTGGTCTGTTTGAAATGCATAGGCGCAAATGTAGAAACTCTGAAAAAAAAAAAAAAAAATCCACAGACTCGTCTACAAGGAATAAGTAATAAGGGGATGAACAGTGCCACCTACAGGTCACCCTTGCCCCAATCTTTGAATAATAAGTACGTTAATGGGCAGTGGAGCAAATGGCTTTGGCGTGAAAGCATTAAGTGCAGTGTGTCTTTCACAGCCATAAATTTATACATTAACAAAGGATGAACACTGCGTTTGGCAGAATCTGTAACACTTCATTCATTAAAAAAAAAAATGGCACCCTGAAACAGTAGTAGCCAATAAGGCACTTTACGTATGACAGAGTGACAGAAATACCTCAGGTTATAGGCTACATACCTTTTGAGTGATAATCTAATTCTGCCATGTCGTGGAACACATAACACAATTACACTCACACCGCGAATATACCCAACGCTCCAACGGGCCACAAGCACAGAAGAAGAAATACAAACCTCAGAATCTCTGCAGTTTCGGTTACAGAGCTAGGTTCAAAATTTCACTGCATAATCCCTGCATACATACATATCTTTCCTTATTTACATCCAAAGTGCTTTCCGTCTAAATTTGTTTTGGAAACTGACGCAGGCCATTTCCATTAAAACCACAGAGCCGGGCCTTTTCGGGTGGGGGTGGGGGAGGAGGGCAAGTGAGTTTGCGGTCTGTCACCGAATGCAATCCTGTGCCCATCAGGATGATGACGGGGGCGTCTGTCTCCTCTCGAGTCATCTCAGTGGCAGTTCTGCAGTCAGTAGGGTGCACCAGCCAACACGGCAGACAGACGTCCACGCCGCGGTGTCGGCTTGGGCCTGCCGGGAGCTTGGCAGCCGTGGCTGTTGGGCTGTCACCGGTAACAAGACGACCCGTGGGGTGAGTGCGGACACAGCACGGGATCTCAGACATAATGGAGCCGGTGCCCCAGCGCAAGGTCTCGGGCAGTTGACGTGTGTGTGTGTGTGTGCCATTAGAGGCACTCCCAGCGCAAATCAGCTGGTCGCAGTGGCAGAATGACAAGAGGGAATAACGACCTGATTTATTTTAGAAATTAGATCGGAAAACCGCATAGGATATATTTCTGTTCTTGGAGGGAAAATGCAAAAGGATGAAACCAACTTATGGAACATGTTTAGAAATCCCTCCGAACTGCACGAAGGAGCTTTTACGTGGCGGCCTGTTGGATGTTCGTTAAGTGTGGTGTGGATTCTTTTACGATCCTTTCAATTCATTTTTGTTCATTTATTTCGCCAGCAAGGAAATCTCGCACGGATTTAGTTAAATAGGTCCCAAACTTGTGAGGTCTTGAACCTTTTTTTTCATGATCTTGCCTGACTTGCAAAACAAACATTTCCATATCAAAGTGCCCTGCTCTAGGATGAGGGATGTTTTTGCATTCTCAGTTAGGAGCTAGTTAAGGTGAATGAAAGAGAATCTGACCTCATCATCATGAGTCATCCCAAAGTCATTAACCGGAATGTTGAGGAACGCATTCACAACGTTTCTATTGAAATAAGGAGCTTCATAGCCTGTATTTTACCCTCCGTCTCATAATTATAGCTTTACGTATCAGCAGCTGGTATGTCCTTTGATTTGTTGGTACAAAAGATAATATAATATGAGAGTACACAAGATTTTATTGCTTTTACAAAGCATATTTCCCCTAATTTATGACTGCAAAACAGACCTGTCTGTAATGCTTTGAATCTACTCAGAACGAATGGCTGTGTAAACAGAGTGATTCATTTTTGTGGCCCTGTGCCCTGTGGCGTGATTTGATGCGGAGACAAAAACAAAAAAAAAAAACACGTTTAAACAAACAATAACTCAAGAGGAAGCTGATGGATTCTCTGCCTGATAAACAAAAAAAAAAAAAACCAAAAAATTAAAAACATGCGCAAACTTAACCCACTGTAGAGATGGTTTAGATAACTAACCACTTAGAGCAGTCTGCTTCGCTCTCATTGGCTGGTGTGTAAACTGAAGTATCGATAGAACCTCGTTTATGAGTAGTATTTATGGTGTGGTGTAGACTCTCTTATCAACTGAGTGAGAGCAGAGCTAATTGAAACAATTTAGTCAGTCCACTCCATTCCTGTAGTGTTATTGATTTGTTTGTGTGCTCTGTCTAAGGCCACTGAGGACGTTCGTTCCAACGCTTTTTTTTTTTTTTTTTAATCGACACATTCAGTGTAACACCAGCCTGCCACACCTCATGGTTCGATCGTATAACTGACGGAGATTATGATTTTGAATGCAAAATCTAATTTGAATAATGGAGGGGTTGCAGCAGAGGCGAACCGTATCAGAGTCCAGCTAAAGCATAGGGTTTTCAAATCTAGAGGTCTTGTTTTTTTTTGTTTTTTTTTTTGTTTTTTTTTTCTCTACAGGCCGTTATAAATCACTAATTGGCTGAGGGGTTCACATACACTTCATAAGGGGAAAAAAACCCGCCTTAATTACAGATCAAAGAACCAACAGAAAAACAGCCAGGCCTTTGGATTCGATGGCACCTCTGTTCATTTGGCATCCCATCAGCATTGATCTGCTGGCTGTGTTGGCCAGATTTCGATGAAGGCCTGAGGATTCTGACCTTAGCGCAAAGTCTGATCAATTAGATCGATCTGGTCGTCTTTTGACCAAATCAAATCAAATGTCAGTTAATCAGTGCCAGGTTGTCATGCACCTGCCTCCGCCCGCGTGAATGTCGCTCTGCGTTATGCCGACGCACTGTTAAGTGGACGTGCATCTTAAACGCATATTCATAGCCTTCAACGCTCTATTACGTCACAGGGTTTGGATTACGAGAGCAGAAAGACGTATTCTTTTAAAGTGGAGGCATTAAATGCTCATCTGGATCCACGCTACCTCCACCTGGGCCCCTACAAGGACACAGCCACTGTTAAAGTCAGCGTGCTGGACGTGGATGAGCCGCCCGTCTTCAGCAGACCCTCATACACCATGGAGGTTTATGAGGACACGCCAGTGGGCATTGTCATAGGAGCAGTGACAGCCCAGGACCTGGACGCAGGCAACAGCCCCATCAGGTGAATGCTGGGTCGCAGACACACACGCGGACACACACACGCGCACACACGCATGCGCACGCGCACACACACACACACAAACGCAGAGTGCACACACACACACACACACGCATGCATGAGCACGCACACACACACAAACACACACACACACACACACACACACACACACACACACACACACACACACACATACACACAAACTCTCTCTCGCTCACTCTTGCTCTCTCTCTCTCTCTCTCTCTCTCTCTCTCTCTCTCTCCCTTTCTCTCTGTGTGTGTGTCTCTCTCTCTCTCTCACACACACACACACACACACACACACGCAAAGTATAACCACTAAGGAAAGCTAAAAAGATGACAGTATGAATGCAGGTAGTCCTTTGCTGGATTAACACAAATGTCAAAGTTGTTTTGGGAACAATAACAGAGTAGACACACATACTGTTCTTTTCTGACACAATCCACTCTGACAAACTTCAGATGCAGTTTGTATGTGGCTACTTTATTTGTTGTGGCAAGTCTCTCTCTCTCTCTCTCTCTCTCTCTCTCTTTTTGTCTCCCTCTTTCTCTCTGCAGGTAAGTGATGTCGTTTGTGTTGCTGTGTTGATCTTAAAAGCATGTGATGTTGAAAACACAATGCATCGAAGAAAGCATTTGTTTTAAGATGAATATTTAATAGGTATATATGATGACTTTTATGGCTCTAGCTGTTTTGTACACTCAAAAAGCTAACTTTGTGTTTCACGTTTAATATTTCACAAACATATTTGTCAACATATTCGTCTACTGGGAGATTAAATTACACACGAAAAAAAGGGAAAAAACAAAAAAGCATTTGTGCACTGTTGCGAAAACAGAGACCTGACAGATCTCTATAAATAGAGAATGATTCTTTTATAAGGGCTGAGTTTTAATCAAGTCAAATCATCTTCGTTATACCTTATCATTTACGTTTAGCCTGTGTTTATGCTACATGTTTTCATTTGATCAAAGTTTGATTAATCTAGGAGACATCAAATTGAGAAGAAAAAAAAACCTGAAAGAAACTGTGCCAAGGAAGAAAAAGAACAGAAAAGAAGAGAAGGAAAAGTTCAGCATGTTTAACACTAAACAAATGTCAAGGGTTTTTTTTTTTTTTTTTTGTTATAACCGTGAGGAAACATTTAATCTAGCCGTATTGGTGTTCACGCTTTGCTTCTTTTTCAATCATTTCTTCTCTTTTTTGTTTCCATGGATGACAGATATTCTATTGAGTGGCTGAGGGACTCTGAAAATTACTTTGAGATCGATCCTGTCGAAGGAACAATATCAACCAGTGAGCCGTTGGACAGGGAAGGTGTCGCCCAGCATAACATTTCTGTTGTTGCAACTAAAGTTAGTAAGTATGAAAATACGTCATTGTTTTCTGTGTATGTTTGAGGAGATAAAACTTTCCGAAACTTCATGAAATATGCATTAAAAATTGTAAAAAAAAAAAAAAAAAAAACCCATATAAGCAAACATAAAGTTGGTCTTATTAGCATATTCTTACTTAAAACAGGGAAACCAATTCGTTCAGTCACACGTGCTTGAAAAGCATATTCTCAACATGGAATGACATCTCCATCTAGTGGACAGATAGTGGATTACATGTGAATCTGGATTGGTGTATTAAATCAGTTTCAGTGTGACTTTTCCATCACCTTTGATTAGCCGAGTAACATTGGTTTTAAGGGATGAAATGACCTCTCACGTTTGTGGTCAGAGGTATGGACCGGAAGATGGTTGGTCTGCTTTGTAACGACCTGACGCGGTTTTAATCATATTTCCTCACGTCACACCAAAACGCGTGGTTTTGCATTATGTGAATGTGATGATTCATTCCCTTCACTGCAGCACACCAGTTTATAAGAGGTCATATGTGTGGGCAGAAAACAATATGCACCATTCACTTATTTTGTTTCATTTTTATATTTTTTTTTTTTTGCCCATAATCTCATAGTTATTAACATTACTGAGTAGTTCAGTGTGATTGAAATGTGCTACCATTGACATCAACACTAATTAATTGCTTAAATCATTAAACAGTATTCACAACAGATTTCAATGCAAAGGAGTGAGACAATTTAAAATGCGGCTTAGTTTTTTTAATTGAAATTGTTTTAGAGTAAAATAGTTGTAGTAGTCATAAGCCCTTTCAGCACTCACAGTTCTTTAATAAATAGGTGCAAGTCATTCTACAATAATTCTGGCCAGGAGAATATTTCATGGATTTTAACAGTGGATTGGATTTATAGATTATAGCTTAAGGTGTTAAAAGGAGTCGGTATAACCAAACCTGTCAGAGAGCAATGGAAATCTTTTTTTATACGCTAGAAATATTGCTGCATTGTGAACCTTTACTGACATGTTAAAGTAGAGGTTGTCAATAAAAATGATTAGAACGAAAGTGACAAAACGGTAGTTGTTAAATCTCTGAAATTTGCGGTTTCAAGTGAAACAATGAGTATCAGTAGATTATATCTTAAAGGCTTCATGCCCAAAGCACTGCTCTCTGGTTATCATTCTGTGATACAAGCATGAAAGGCACACGCGCACCCCCAAACACGCACATACACACATGCACACTCATACACACACACATACACACTCACACACACACACAGGCGCACGCGCACACACACTCACACACACACACAGGCGCACGCACACACACACACACACACACACACACACACACTCACACACGCGCACACGCACACATGCACACACGCACACCCCCAAACACGCACATACACACATACACACTCATACACACACACGCGCGCACGCGCACACACACTCACACTCGCACACGCACACACACAGATTCTGTCAGATCTTGCGGTGTTTCTTACCATGAAACATGCATTGATGCATGGATTCCTCCTCTTTTGATCTTTCAGACAACCCCCTCCTGTTCAGTACAGTCACTGTCATAGTCAACGTGCTGGATGTCAACGAGTTTCCTCCAGAACCTGCCTTTCCATATGAGTCATTTGTTTGTGAAAATGCAAAAGTAGGACAGGTAAGAGAGAGAGAGAGAGAGAGAGAGAGAGAGAGTATGTGTACGGACATTATTCATGACTGTTGTGGTTTAAATGCTAGGGGAAATTAGCCTTGATCTTTTTTTTTCCATGCTGAAAAAGTGGCACTAAGACATTTCTGACTCTCCTCTTCTCTCCTCTGCAGTCAACATCTCTTACACAGCGTGAAAAACGTGCGTGTGTGTATGTGTGTGTATGTGTGTGTGTGTGTGTGTGTGTGTGTTCACTGCGAGTTGCTTGAAAGCCCTCACTGATAATTGGTTTATAACATTGCTCCAGAAAGCACAAAAGTCCTGGAGAAAAACAGTTTGAGAGAGATATTCAGTCAGATTCTCAATGAAAAGATGAATTTCTGTGTCTCAAAATATCTTGACTGCTCTAATTGTTTGCTTAAACTTTTTAATAACAATTCATTTAATTTAAAACTTTCCCAAAAAAGCATCAATTTTCTTAATCCATTGAGGCCATAAAGCATCAATTCTCTTAATCCAGTGAGGCCATAAAGCTGACAAATGATGCATCAAGTCCCTAGAATGTGATACAGCTCATATTGATGCTGACTAATCAGTACCATAAACTATTGTAAATCTTAGATTGTTTTTTTTTTCCCCTTGAAAATGTCATTGTACTAGAAAGATTTATGGTTGGAGAGGTGCTCACTGATACCTCCTTACATCCAGAATCAAGCCCGAACACAAGCCACTTTCCTGTCCTGTTTTCTTTAACATAGTATATTTCTATTATCCATATCTTTCAGACTACATCAAGCCTATGTGTCATGTATTATCTATACTGAATATATCTATAGGCATATGTTAACAGTCTGAACTGTAGGACGATAATTGGTTTCACAAAATGAATGTGTCAAAAAAAAAAAACAAACAAGAATAAATAAATAAACACAACACTTCCCGGAGGGGCTCTGACAGTAAGCAGTCGTTATTACGCCAACAAAACGCGTCGTAGGCAGGAGATGACTGCTGTCAAGCACACTTTTCACAACGCGTCAAATCACTTCAAAAAAAAATAAAAAAAATAAAAATCTGAGAGCTTGTCTTTGGAAATGACAAGGATATGAATTCTCAAATGCTCAGATGTGTGTTAAGTGTGTTCTTTGTGATCCGGAAGAGGCATGTGAATCTGACATATTGAGAACTGCCTGATGGGCTTGATGAGCAGCGTTAAAAACTGATTGAGTTTAAGAGCTGGGTTGTCTCTCCCATCTTCTTTTTTTCTTTTTCTTTTTGAACCAAGAACAACATTAAAATTTGATCATTTAAATAATTTAAACACATTCAATGGCTCTTTTTTTTGTGGGGGGGGGGGGGGGGGGAGTTACACTATTTAGAACTTAGCACTGAGACTCCTTGAATAATGATTAAAATTGAACTAGAAGGAATCTTTTGTTTGTGTGTGTGTGTGTATGTGTGTGTGCGCGTGTGTGTGTTTGTGTGAGTGTATGTGTGTTTGTATGTGTGTGTGTGTCTCTCTCTGTGGTTTTATACAAATGTGTATCTCCTTTTTTTTTCTTTCTTTTTTTTTTATTCCTATACAGTTGATTCAAATAATCAGTGCCACAGACAAAGACTTACCTGCTGTAGGACAAAAATTCTACTTCAAATCCCCCAGGGACATCCGAAACCGGAACTTCACTGTCAGAGACTTCGGAAGTAGGTTTCACACTTTTCTAACACACCTCATTAGTGTCAAGACGTGCAGAAATCGAAAGAGACCCATTATATTGCTTAGGAACCGTTTATTACACATTTATTAATGTGCTACAAATGATTAACAACTCTTAGTTATACCTTCTCATTAGTAAAGGAATGCAAAGCAATTCCAGTCTAATCAAAGTTTACATTTTACAAAAAAATAGGTGTTTTATAGCTGGAAAGAAAAGCTATTTGGGCGGATAGGTACCGGGTTCTGTTTTTCAGGGAAGACATCACATTGCATTTACTTTAACAGCTGAGCATTCATTTTATTTGTTTTTCCACGTCATGTTTTCCCTCTGAGAAACAACCTGAGCTAACAGCATGCTTCGCTCGGTTCTTCAATTTCATATCATGTCTGAGTAACAAACAGATCTTTAACCCTCTGCTGTCTCTGACAAACCAATTCTGTGCTGCTCATTCCTGTCTTTAAACTGAATTTGTGGAGGGGTTTTTTTGTTTTTTTTTTGTGGGGCAGTGGTTTTCTCCCTAACGAAGCATGTCTGGGCATGATGGCTTTGTACAGACGCCTTCAGCCTTGCTGCCTGTTCCCAAGCTTTGGCCTCTCGTGTTCTCTGTGTTCTCCACACATGAGGATCATCAGCTCTGATGCACAGAGACAAGGCTTCTGTGGGTCGTACCAGGGGGGCGGGGGGGGGGACAAACACAAGGTGTGCTCTAATGGCTTCTAACTTGTCAGGAGAGATCCCCCTTTCTTCACCCGGGCATTACTAACGCCCGGTGACAGGGTCGGGTGACCCTCCAGAGGAGGACAAGCACGTCTCAACACGTTGGCTCAACGCTGTGAACACCACCTAGAGTCTTTGTCCCACCCCCCCCAACCCCCCTCCCCGTTCTCTTAACAGACCAGTCTGGAACCTGCCTCTGGCTGTAATCGTTTTCACAAGCGGTTGAGAAAAGACAAAAAAAAAGAAGACAAAAAGAAAGAAACTTTCAGTTTCCTTTTGGTCGTGTGAAAATGTACCCAGGGCTTTGATGAGATGACAATGATGATGAAATCCAGTTTGAAACTGAGATGTAAGTCGTTCTTGTCCTTTTGAGTGTTAATCTGACCTTGACACAAATGTTGCTGTGAGATAGTGGTTTTCTTCTCTAGACATGGGCATTACATTGATATTTGAATCTTTATACACTGTACTGTCCCCAGTAGCTCCTATTTTTTCAACCATTTAGCTATGTTAGCTAGTGCTAACCATGCTAAAGTAGACAGCCACTCTTTAACAACTTAACAGTAGCAGGAAAAGACAGTTTTAGACAATCATAGTGATTAATCTATTAAACTGTTTTATGATACCTAATAAAATGATTATAAACTCATAGGAAGGGGAAGGATCCATGGCAGAATTCCTCTGCTCCACAGGATTTATGCCGTTGTATCCGGCAGAGAACTACAGGAGTGGAAATGACTGGATTTTTGTTTTAAAATTCTCCTAAAGTCATTTTTCCTGAACAGAAGACCCAGGTATCGGAGGAGATGGGGAGTAAACTGAACAACAGATATACAGAGAATTAGAAACTTAACAGGGATACAAAGACTTAAAGGAAAAGATGTTACAGTGCAACCAGCACAAGTTATTCATTAGCGCCTCCCTACGACTCCCTGGCCACGTACACCTACGGGGGCCAGGGGTCAGTAACAGAGTCCCTCAGCTCCATAGAGTCCTGGCCCTTGGGTCCAGAGGAGGACTACAGGAGTATGACTGAATGGGGTCCTCACTTTAAAACTCTAGCAGGAATCTTTGCAGACATGTCTGGTGAAATGAGCCAGATGTTTGGTAATAGGGCGTTTGATCTCAACAGAAAATGCGCTGTTGTAGTAGTATAATAGTATTGAGACACTAATTCAAAACTAATTAAATTAAATTAATGGGAATTTTTGGTTGTGTTAAGTCTGTATGGATGAGCACCCAGTATAACGATATGGTTCCTAACAGTAAACAACACAAAAGGTAAAGCCATCAATCTCTGAAACAAACCTCCAAAAACAGCCTTAAGTCACACGTGTGTGAAGTTTCATGTACAACAGACTTATGTCGGCTTCCTCTTTCAGGAAGGTAGCAGAGCCCAGGAGTTACCAGTGTAAGCTAGTAATCCCTTTACGCAGAACCACTTTTCCTCTTCTTACCTCAGCATCAAAGGCATACATTTCTCTCACACGCTCTGGAATTAAGCTTGTTTTAGGGCCATTTTCACGGTTCATGAATCCATAATTCAGAAATTTAAATTAGGGCCAAACATGGCATTGATCCTAATGATAACGAACATTTTTTTTTTTTCACAGTCAGAAGAGTTTACAGGGGCCAAGGGGAGTAACAGGGGGACATTTAGATTCTAGTTCAGACTTCCAAAGTGGTCAGTGTTATCTGAAGTGTGTTTGTAAATTTCTGGCCAATTGTCATGGTCCACCTTCGTTTGGTTTCAGATAACACAGCCGGTATCGTGACCAGACGGGCTGGGTTTTCGCGGCGTGTGCACAATCTGTACTCGGTTCCGGTGGTCGTGGAGGACAGCGGTTACCCGATCAGGAGTAGCACAGGAACACTTGGGGTCCGGGTGTGTGCCTGCGACCCGGATGGCACTCTCCTGTCCTGCAGTGCACAGGTGGACTTCTTATCTGTGGGTCTCAGCACCGGAGCCTTAATTGCTATTCTGCTGTGTGTGATCATACTCCTAGGTATGTTGGCTCTTCGTTTCTAGCCCATCCTCTCTATTATAAGGGCTTCAATCCTTAATATGCACTTTTATATTCACCAACACACACCTAGGCAGACACACACGCACATGCACACGCACAGACGCTCACACACGCACACAGAGACATACACATACACACACATGCATACATGCACACATCCACATACACACACACACACACATATATAGACAGAAGCATTCATTTAAAAAAATAATATAACAATATAGGATAAACAGAACACTGGATAAATGTCAGCTCTGTGATCATTTCTGCCAATACGTCATACAGAGAGACGCAGAATGAAAGAGAGAGTGTCAGAGAGAGAGAGAGAGGGAGAGAGAGAGGGATATATAAGCAATCAGTCTTTACAGAGACACCCACCATCACTAAAACATGACAGGCATAATCGCCTCTTTTATCATTTACCACTTGGGGGAGCTGAAGTAAAAATAACCGAGAAAGAAAGGGAAATAAACATGAACCAGAAAACTCAAGCACAAAAAGAGAGAGAGAGCGAGAGAGAAAAAAAATAGCCTCTTAATTACAGACATGGGTTTATTTAGCCAATTTATCTTGCTGCTTCCTCTTATTGAAAATGTGAGTATTTAAGACTAATTTTATGCTCCCTCTCTCTCTTTCTGTCTCTCTCTCTCTCTTTCTTTCATAAGCACCATAAGCATACACACACACACACACACACACACACACAGAGTGGAGACTGGTGTGTCTGTATTGTCTGCCTCTAAGGACAGAGATGAAAGCTGAGGGGAGAGGAGGGAGAGAGAGAGAGGGAGGGAGGGAGGGAGAGGAGGGAGGTGGAAGAGTGAAGGGAGGAGAGAGCCTCCTATGCTGTCTGAGAACTGAGGCCTTACAATGGTGACAGACAGCATGTCAAAACTGAATTACGTCTGCCCTCGGGCCGACTCTCTCTTTAGTTCTGCTCTGAATGCCAGCCTCACTAGAAAAGAGGAAATAAGCTAATGGCTCTCCCACCACGTGACCCCCTCCTCCTGGTTTTTTTTTTTTTTTTCCTTTCTTTCTTTCTTTCTTTTTTTCTTAACTCTGGACTGTTTTCATCTGAAGCCCCCTCTGATTCTGTGTCAGTGTACGTTACGTTTCAAAGTAAGCGAGTGCGTAAAAAGCGGGGAAACTCACGCGTGACTCGCCATGTCTTTCAGTGATCGTGGTGCTGTACACGGGTCTGAAACGACACAAGAAGAAGGACGCTCTAATGTCGTCCAAGGAGGACGTCCGCGACAACGTGATTCACTACGACGACGAGGGGGGAGGGGAGGAGGACACGGAGGCGTTCGACATGGGGACGCTGCGGAACCCCAAAGCCATGAAAGAGACGGCGTTCCACAGGGACGCGCAGCCCGAGGATCGTCCCAGGACGCGGACGGTCGAGTCGGCCGAGGACGACGAGGACATCAGGGCTTACATTAACCAGAAGCTGCACGAGAACCACATCAGCACCTCGGCGCCTCCCTACGACTCCCTGGCCACGTACGCCTACGAGGGAGAAGGGTCAGTAGCAGAGTCCCTCAGCTCCATAGAGTCCTGGCCCTTGGGTCCAGAGGAGGACTACAGGAGTATGACTGAATGGGGTCTTCACTTTAAAACTCTAGCAGGAATCTTTGCAGAGCAAAAGACTCAGGCATCAGAGGACACAGAAAATAAACAGTAAAAAGAAAAAAAAAACCCACAAAAACAACAACAGCGACAAAAACCTGATACACAGAGATGTCAGAGTCTAAACTGGTGAGATCGGAGTTTTTCAAAGGGCAATCTGGTGACATTTATAGAACTTTTTTTTTGTTATTTTTTTCCCCCTAGGTCCAACACCCAAATTATAGGATCTACTTCAGATGAAAGTTTTTCTGGGAAGTTTGTTTTTCTTTCCTTTTCTCTACTCCTCTACTATCTTAAATAAACTTTGCTGAGGGAAATTGTAAGTCAAATGTAACATACAAAGATGTTCTACTGGCATTTTATGATTTGAGTTCTTTTTTTCTTTTCTTTTCTTTTTTTTCTTTTTAACTTTTCTGTTTATGTTTCTTGATAATTAGAGGATAGAAGTTTTATCTCTGGGATTCTAGACACTCCTTTGATTTGAAAAAAAAGTGCCTAAAGAAATGTTCTTTTTGTAGATATACTGAAAAAATTGAAGATATTTTAAAGATGTGGTATATGAAAAGCTTTACAAAAAAAAAAAAAAAAAGAAAGAAAGAAAAAAGAAAGAAAAGAAAGAAGTTAAACACCAAATCATATCTCTGACCATGTTCCTTGCTTGTGTATGTTTGATTTTAACTGATTTTGAGTATAGCTAGTGTTGTTACATCCAAGGACAATGTTAAGTCATTATCATTAGCAATGAAACATTCAAAAACATGGCCTGTTTTAAAGTCGCATTTACAATCATTTGAATTTTAAGAATCTTGAGAAAAATTTTTGAAATAATAAAGCAGTTTTTTGTTTTGCTGGAAATGTAATCCATGTCCTTCTTGTTAAACAAGACTTGAATTCCGTATCTACCCGTAAATTCAGAGATATGTTCGTGACAACTGCAGTGTGAACAAAATCATATAATCTTGAACTGTGTTTTTAACATATTCATTAGAGGAGAGGTAATGAACCTCAGCTGAGACAGTAATTCATTATTACTATACCAGTGGTTTGTTAGAAAATGCCCTTGTATTCTAGCTACCTGGCAAAGGTAGCCTCTTAGCAACTCTTGTGCTGCGATGTTTGGTTACCTTAGCTAGTTAGCATTACCAACTATTCACACGTCTATTGAAGAACGAAGGATTTTACCTTTGTAATATATATGTAATAGCAAACAAAAAAAGCTTCTTTACATAGCATTTTGAATTTCCGAGATGTTGTCATAGATGTTGTCAAACTACGAACCTTCTACTATCTACGACGATAGTGCTATCAATATCGTGTCTGCCACTCAGGGACAAGTCTACGCTGCTTTGAGCATTTAGAGAATGAAGGATTTAGAGGACGAAAAATGAACCCAAAATCATAAATGAAAATCCGACAGCAGCGACAGGACAGGTTACCATGGTAACCTGGTACCGCTCCCCGCCGCAAAATGAGGCGGTAGGGATCTTTTTTTTTTTTTTTTTTATCACAGTTGTCAAACTGTTTTTTTGCAACCAGCAACAGGCTTATGGTCTAAGAGGGATCCTCACAAGTAGATTATTCTTTTCTGCAGCAGAGCAGTGTGTGATGGAGCACGTTCTGAGAGGAAGTGTTTGAAGTTTCTTTGTTCTGGGAGGGCAACGAACAAAAAACGAACGAACTGTTTTTAACATGACTGCAGATTACTCACGGTATTCTGCCCCAGTCCTCAATATCCATGCATGCACATTTATGGTCCATATACATCTTTGCAAATAACAAATACTTAGAAATACTTTTAACTAAGAAATACTTTTAACATTTAATGTCTCTCGGATAGCTATATCTGTCTTGCTTCTGTTCATATTTTAATTAGACATTGTGATGATAAATAACAACAAGACATTTATTCAACCTTCCCTGGAACTTTTAAGATCTGTGAATAACAAACACATGAAAGGAAAACAGTGTGTTCCAAACACTGGGCCTCATTCACCAACCGTTCTTAAGAAGAAATTTCTTCTTAAGACCGGCTTACGCAGTTTTCTGACATTCACTAATGTTTTCTTGTTTGGGATTTGCTCTTAGGTAAGAACAGAGTCTACGCACACTCAAGAGCACACTTATGCACATTTGAGTGCTGACATGTTTGCGCAAAATAATTGTTTATTGCGTTTTCAGTGGTTTAATATTATAGGATTTAAATTTCAAAAATATTTTTTTTATCATTGATAATATTTTTTAATAATTATTTTCATTATTTTACAAAGCATTATGGTCTTTTAAAATAAATAAACACTATAGTAATGCTTCATGTAACACTCCAGAATGTAGTGCATATTTATTCAGACAATTTGTACAATGAACAAAAAGAGCAATATGAGAATATAACAGCTGATGGAGACTGTGATAAGTGAGCAGTAGTTTTACTTACACTACTTATGGGTTATCCCATCTGAAACCTGACAAGTTGTAAAGCAGGTGTGTGAGAACCAGTCGGTTTTACTTTTATACGTATGGATAAATATTAAAATGCCTGTACAGAGCATACACAGCCATTGTAGCCTTTGCTCCTGACTGCGACTGTACACACAGTGCATTAAACCATTAAGGCAGGAGCAGAAGTGATGGCTCAAGCTACTTGTTGGTTCTTAGAAAAGAACTCAGAATTACGAGAAACAGAGTCAGAATTGTGAGGGGAAAAATGAAGATTGCAAGAAAAATGTCAGAATTGCAAGGAAGAATAGTCAGAATTGTGAGTAATAAAGTCAAAATTGTGAGAAATAAAGCCAGAATTCCACAAAATAAAGTCGGAACTATGAGAAATAAAGTTGGAATTCCGTTAAATAAAGTCGGAATTAGGCAAACTTTTTTTTCTAATGTGGCTTAAATGGGTTTTTCCATAGATTTTTGTGTGTGTGCACACAGCCCTGCAGTCTAATGCCCTTTCATGGGGATTGGCGGGGCATTTACCTATGCTAATTAGGAACAACTAGCATGCGCTTTCAATTTACATGGACAATGGGATTCATCATTATAAGAACAAAGATGCGAATAATTCTGCGGTTTAAGAACACGTCATGAATCTGACGCAGACTTTTTCTTATGAGCTTTCTCAAGAACATATTTAAGAAAAAACTTAGGAAGATATTGGTGAATGAGGCACATTGTTTTGTTGCGAAATCAAAAAACTAAGACAGCTTAATGTGATTCTATATTATTTCAACAGAAAATGATGCGATCAGCCTAATGTACAGGTCCAATCTGACATTAAAAAAAAAAAAAAAAAAAAATCAATTGCAAAAAACAAACAAACAAACAACAAAAACTCTGATGCTTAAACTGCACTTTAACATTGTCCACTTACCGCTTCTCTGCTGTTCGATTATGATCGGCCAGGGAGCCATTATATTGTACTTTCTGTGAAACTGCACTGTCATGAGTTCAATAGTACTGACCATTTTTTTAGTGTGTGCAGTTAAGTCTGAGGTGTGATTGGAAACTGAAACAGACAAAGAAGCGTTGCATTTCCAGAAAAGGTAAAAAATTGTGCATACCATGGATACCAGGAAAATATGAAGGTGATAAACAATCAACAAATATAGAGGATTTGTGATATGACAGATCATCAGTATGATTGATATTGGTGTTCATATAATATGATGTCAATGCAGAAATCAAAAATGCAATAAAAAAGCTATTATACATGATGAGTGTTAAAGCCAAGGACAGCATTCAAAGTTCTCAAATGAATATGCAATATAAGGCTTTAAATTGTGTCATAAACCCTTATTAACAACCTAATATTTCAAAAGTAAGTTGTAGTATAGTTATGCTGAGGAAAAAAAAGAAAAAACTTAATGGAGAGTGATAAATTTTATTGGACCTGTTTCTTTCTTTTTGGTTTCTTGGACTTTTTCCCTAACAGACTGGGGTGTTTATAAACTAGATTTCCTAAAAATGATTACCGCTGACCACAACCATTTGTCTCATTCTCACTCTGAGAGAAGACAGAGAGAGAGAGAGAGAGAGAGAGAGAAAGGGGAGGGGGGGGGGGGAGAGGTCTTAAGCTCAATTTCCAGTTGAGGTTCTGCTCTAATAATCTCTTCAGGTGGCTGATCTCTGTACCTTAAAATACTGTCCTTTATAAATATGTTATAAATATCATATCATCCATGTGATCATATCATATCATTCATGTTATTTAGTTCTCCAGAGCACTGAAAGAACTCAAACTCTTGGTCTTATACACTTTTCTGTTATGATTTGTGATTTATATTTGTATGCACTGCTTAGAATTTTCAGTGTCCCACATTATATATATATATATATATATATATATATATATATATATATATATATGTATGTATATATATGTGTGTCTGTGTGTGTGTGTGTGTGTATACATATATACTGTGTGTATGTATATAAATATGCATTTATGTATGTATGTAAGTATGTACGTGCATATATAAACTTAAAAAACTTTAACTTCTATATATATATTTATATAGATATAAGTTTAAGGGTTTTTTTTTCTTTTTTTTTTGTCAAATGATGTCTAAATGTCAGATTCTGCTTGAAGTTTCACTATAATGAGTCTAGTACCTTCTTACTTTAATTATATTGGACTGAACGTGTTATTAACTCAGTAAACCCAAGGATAATTATAAGCTTTCAGTTAGATCTCCTTGAAAAAAATAACTCATGACATCAGATGAGACCTAGTCTCTGTTCTTTTCTTGTTTTGTGTTTTAAATCATATGCAACTTTTTTTTTTTTGTCTTAAATCTAGTAAATTAAGAACATAGAGGGGGATAGGCTACCTTTGGAGTGGTAATATGAAGGTGTGTGGGGGGTGTTGCTTGTTTGTTCGTGGTCTGCTGTGAGAGAGAAATGCAGTAATTACGTATTACACCTGCTGGATGCGGCAACGGTGAGTGAGAGGAAATTGGCAAGTCATTGTAACAGCCTTGATAGACACAGACTCGAAAGATCCCAGGGGAAAACTGCGGTTTTGTTCAGCAGTATTTTAGTTTTATCGAATCTTGGCGTGACACTGATTTTCTTTAGTTTACGCCAGTTTCTTTTTAAATGTGTTTGGACGCCGCAAATTGTGCTTTGAGGGGTTTTTTTTTGTTGTTGGGTTTTTTTTTTTGCGTATTTTGCATTGTAGATTTCACTTTAACACATCCTGTGGGAACAGAGCTAAGTGGCAATGTTAGCCCCAGTATCTGTACAACCAACACAGAATGCGTTGAGTGTGGCGTCACATTCCTTTTCTGTGGGTGGTCCTCTTCTGGCGAGAATTTCATTCATTCATTCCTTTTATTTGGATCTGGGCTCTGCTTTCGGTGCACAGTTAACACCTTGCTAAGCAGGTCTACGTGTTTTAAAGGTGTTCTAGTGTCAGCATTGACTCAGTGGTGGAAATGAGGGTGCTGCACTCTACTGCTACACAGATTATTGCTTTTCTTAAAACGCTTTAAGCGCCCATTCATTCCTTTATACAGTATCACGTGGTTATGCTGACAGTTCAGACCCATTGTTAACTGAAAGTCTGCAGTGACATTTAAATGACGTGAGCTGAGACACAACTGAAAATCTATGGTGGATGACAATAAAGACATACTCTAAATGGTCTGTTTGTGGCTAACATAACATCATTACATTCTCTTTTTTTTTAGTTACTTTCTAATTACCTCTTAGTGTGTTCAGCTTAATTATCAGTGACTAAACACATTGTGATTATTTAGTTATGTTAAATATGAGTCTGTCTGCCATGGTGAAACTCTTATCGAGGATGTCGGCTGTCAGTGTTACGATAGGTGGACTAGACTCATGTTCCCTGGGATACATTTTTTTTTCTTTTCTTTTTACAGAACAGCTTATGAATGGTTGTTTCTATATTCGTATTCTTTGCTTTCCTTGCTAATTATATTTTGTTACGTCCGTGAATGTAACGAATCACCAATGGGAGGACGCAAGTGCAGAGTTGCAGGTTTAATATCCAAAAGAGTATGAAAGATACAAGAAAGTAACAAACGAACAAAGTACTAGAATAAGCAAAGGATTTACAGAACTGAATGAAGAACGCTCAGGTAAGTACTAACGCTTAGCAAACACATTGACTAGTGTAGACTTCGCGGTGAGCAAAGGAAACAGAGGGGTTTAAGTAAGGGAGAGTGACTGTGTGCATGTAAGTGACGACAGGTGCAGGTGATGAGTGAATAGGCCGGTGATTAGAAAACCGGCGACGCTGATGGCCGAATGGCTGAAGCCGGCGGGGGAGGAGACGAGCTCGTTACAGTACCCCCCCCTTGACGCACGGCTCCAGCCGTGGAGCGTCGCCGGCCAGGGGGACGTCCACGAGGGCGAGGAGCGGGACGATCTGGGTGATCCCGATGGAAATCTGTGATCAGGTTGATGTCCAAGATATCTGATGACGGCACCCAGCATCGCTCCTCGGGACCGTACCCCTCCCAGTCCACCAGATACTGAATGCAGCCTTGACGGCGTCTGGAGTCGAGAAGAGTGCGCACCGCGTAGGCAGGTGCGCCTTCGATTTCCAGCGCCGGAGGTGGAGTGTCACGGGGGACCGCATCAGCCAGTGGACCAGGAATCACCGGCCTGAGGAGGGAGACATGAAAAGAGGGTGAGATCTTGTAATGGGGAGGTAGTAGGAGAGTGTATGTGACTGGATTGACCCTCCGGAGGACTTTAAATGGCCCCACAAATCGCGGACTGAGCTTCCGGCAAGGCAGGCGGAGTTTGAGATCCCGAGTCGAGAGCCATACCCTGTCTCCGGGGTTGAACACTGGAGAATCCCGGCGGTGGCGATCGGCCTTGATTTTCTGTCGGCGGACGGCTCTATGGAGGTGAACATGGGCCATTTGCCAGACCCTCTCCGCCCGCCGAAACCAATCGTCCACCGCGGGGGCTTCGGTCTGACTCGGGATCCAGGGACACAGGGGAGGCTGGTAGCCCAGAACACACTGAA
Organism: Chanos chanos; assembly: GCF_902362185.1. Taxonomy (NCBI): domain Eukaryota; kingdom Metazoa; phylum Chordata; class Actinopteri; order Gonorynchiformes; family Chanidae; genus Chanos; species Chanos chanos. The sequence continues at coordinate 5,674,054 of NC_044499.1, forward strand.
AGGGGGTTAGACCAGTGGACGAATGGCGCAAGGAGTTCTGCGCGTATTCAGCCCAAGGCAAAAACTGGGACCAGTCATGTTGACGGTTATGACAGTAGCTACGAAGAAACCTCCCCAGGTCCTGGATGGTCCGCTCTGCCTGGCCATTGGACTCCGGGTGGTAGCCGGATGTGAGGCTCACCGTGACACCCAGTTTCTCCATGAATGCCTTCCAAACACGAGAAGTAAGCTGAGAGCCACGGTCAGACAAAATGTCCTCCGGAAGGCCAAAACAGCGGAAAACATTGTGAAAGAGGGCATCCGCAACCTGGAGAGCAGAGGGAAGAGACGTGAATGGGATTAGACGACATGCTTTGGAAAAACGATCTACCACTACCAAGACCGTGGTGTTACCGTCTGACCGAGGGAGGTCCGTAATAAAGTCCACCGCAATGTGCGACCATGGTCTCTGCGGTATGGGTAGGGGCAATAGGACCTCCCTCGGGGACTTGGTAGTGGCGCAGATGGAGCAGGATTTGACAAATCTTTGCACGTCAGAGGCCAAGGTGGGCCACCAGTATTTAGCTGTTAGGAGTTGGGTGGTGCGTGTAATGCCGGGATGACCAGAGGAAGGGGATGTGTGCGCCCAGGTGATGATCCGATCACGGAGAGCCGAAGGGATGTATGTTTTGTCCACGGGCCGGTCAGATGGTGCGGGTTCTCTGGCGAGTTCCCTCCGGATGTCCTCCTCCAAGTTCCATTGGATGGGCGCTACGATCAGCGATGAGGCGATGATTGTCTTATCGGCAGCAGGACTCCCACTCGACCCGTGGATGCGTGACAACGCGTCGGCTTTTCCGTTCTTAGATCCTGGGCGGAAGGAGATCGAGAAATTGAATCTGGAGAAAAAGAGGGCCCACCTGGCTTGACGTGGATTGAGTCGTTTTGCTGCTCTGATATACTCCAGGTTGCGGTGGTCGGTCAGCACGATGAATGGCTCCTGAGATCCCTCTAGCCAGTGTCTCCACTCCTCAAGTGCCAACTTCACCGCCAGCAGCTCTCGGTTGCCCACGTCGTAGTTCCTCTCAGCTGGGGACAACTTTCTAGAAAAAAAGGCACACGGGTAAAGTTTAGAAGGCTCACCATGACGCTGCGACAGAACCGCCCCCACACCTGTGTCGGAAGCGTCCACCTCCACGGTGAACGATTTTTTCGGGTCAGGCATTTTTAGTATGGGAGCAGAGGTGAAACGCTCCTTTAACAGGCGGAAAGCAGCTCTGGCAGCGTCACTCCAGCACAGTTTTCTAGGCTGTCCCTTAAGGAGGGCTGAGAGGGGGGCAGCCACAGAGCTAAATCCGCGAATGAACCGACGGTAGAAGTTGGCAAATCCCAGGAAGCGTTGGAGTTCCTTGACGGTGCTGGGCTCTGGCCATGTGGTGACTGCCAAGATATTCTTCTCCTCCATCCTCACTCCCTCAGGGCCGATCACGTATCCCAGGAAGGAGACGGTGGTTCGGTGGAATACGCACTTCTCTGCCTTCACGTAGAGTTGGTGTTCTAGGAGGCGTGACAGGACCTGGCGAACGTGTGTGATGTGTTCTGAGAGCGTGGCGGAGTGGATGAGGATGTCGTCGATATAGGCGATAACAAATCTTCCCAAAAAGTCTCTCAGCACATCGTTCACCAGGGCCTGGAAGACAGAGGGTGCGTTAACCAAACCGAAAGGCATGACCAAATACTCATAATGACCTGCAGTTGTGCTGAAGGCCGTTTTCCACTCGTCACCCTCCCGGATACGGATTAGGTTATAGGCGCTCCGGAGATCCAATTTGGTGAAGAATCGGGACCCCCGGAGTTGTTCTATGGCCGATGGGACTAGAGGGAGTGGGTACCGGTACTTCACCGTGATGGAGTTCAGCCCTCGGTAGTCGATACAGGGACGTAAACCCCCATCCTTCTTTCCGACGAAGAAGAAACCCGCCGAGGCTGGGGAAGTGGATGGGCGAATGAAGCCTTGTTGGAGAGCCTCTTCGATGTAGTCCTCCATAGCGCGGGTTTCGATCAATGAGAGGGGGTATACGCGCCCACGAGGAGGTGAAGTACCGGGCAGGAGGTCGATGGCACAGTCCCAGGGACGATGAGGAGGGAGACGAGTGGCTTGGTGTTTACTGAAGACTTCTTGTAAGTCACGGTATTGCCTGGGAACCTCAGGAGCGATTGAAGTGGGAGGGCTTTCAATGGATGTGGCGGCACAGAATAGACGGAGGCAATGTTGACGACAGGACGGTGACCAGGAGGTGATCTCTTTATCGGACCATGAGATGCTGGGGTTGTGACGCTGGAGCCAGGGAAGACCGAGGATGAGGGGGTAAGTTGATGATGGGAGAACGAGAAGCTGGATGTCCTCTCGATGGAACACCCCCACGGTGAGTTGAACTGAGGTGGTGATGTGGGTGACCAAACCACTTCCCACGGGGAGGCCGTCGAGAGCATGGATGGACACGGAGGTGGACAGACAGTGCAGTGGTATGTGGAGAGTCCGGACCAGGGAACGGCTGATGAAATTTCCTGCCACCCCCGAATCTAGCAGGGCTGTAAGAGAGAGGGAAGAATCACCGCAGCGCACCGTCACGGGAAGTAGGAAAGGCTGGGCAGACATGAGGAAGGAGGAAGCGCTTACCTCATGGCGTGGGGCTGTGCTCCTGGGGAGCGCTCCTCTCCCACTCTCACGTGGACGGACCGGCCTAATTGGGCAGCTGGGAACCAGATGACTTCCCTCTCCGCAGTAGAGACACAGACCCTGCTCGATCCGGCGACGACGTTCTCGGACGGTAAGATGGGTGCTGCCTACTTCCATGGTTTCGGGTGGACGGGAAGGGATGGGCAGTCTGGTGACTCCGGAAGTGCGACGGCGCTCCTGCAGCAGGCGATCCAAACGGATGGAGAGAGCCATGAGAGAGTCCAGACCCAGGTTTTCATCGCGGCAGGCTAACTCCATTTGTAGGTCTTCTCTTAGTCCACGGCGGTAGATAGAACACAGGGCTGACTCGTTCCACCCACTGGCGGCGGCAGCGATGCGGAAGGACAGGGAGTAGTCAGCTGCTGAGTCGGTACCCTGGGTGAGTTGGAGCAGCCGCTCTCCAACCTCCCTGCCCTCTGCAGGGTGGTCAAACACAGCACAGAAGAGACCCTCAAAGCGCGCATAGGTCGCCACCTCTTCTCCCCTTCGCTCCCAAACAGCGGTAGCCCACTGCAGGGCTCTTCCCGTCAACAGATTGATGATTGTCGAAATTTTCGTCTCATCTGGAAAAGAAGGGTGTTGAGCGAAATATAATTGACATTGGGTTATGAAGCCACGACAACCTGAAGGTGTGCCATCGTAATGGAGAGGGAGTTTCACAGGTGAATCCTGGAGACGGAGAGGTTCAACCGTGGGCGCTGGAGGGCGTACTGGGGCAGGAGGAGGAGGAGGCGGCGTGACAGTAAGTCGCTCCAGGTGGCGCATTACCTCACCCAGGGTAGTGCGAAGATGTACGAGCTCGCGCTGTTGGTCCGCTACCACCTGGCTGAGGGGTGGCCTCGGCGAGGATGCTCCGCGGGGGTCTGGACTCTCGTCCATGGGGAGAGGAATCTCCGCTGCGTCCATGTGCTGGCGAAGTCTTCTGTAACGAATCACCAATGGGAGGACGCAAGTGCAGAGTTGCAGGTTTAATATCCAAAAGAGTATGAAAGATACAAGAAAGTAACAAACGAACAAAGTACTAGAATAAGCAAAGGATTTACAGAACTGAATGAAGAACGCTCAGGTAAGTACTAACGCTTAGCAAACACATTGACTAGTGTAGACTTCGCGGTGAGCAAAGGAAACAGAGGGGTTTAAGTAAGGGAGAGTGACTGTGTGCATGTAAGTGACGACAGGTGCAGGTGATGAGTGAATAGGCCGGTGATTAGAAAACCGGCGACGCTGATGGCCGAATGGCTGAAGCCGGCGGGGGAGGAGACGAGCTCGTTACAGTGAAGCTCGATTGTTCTGCAGGCTTTGTATGAAAAGGGTTCTAGAAACACAGCCTGTTCATTAGAAACAACCTTAACAATATGACCATCAGCAATGAGTCAGTACAACAGATAATGGATGATATATTGTTTGGTCAAAAAAAAAAAAAAATCTATATATATATTTACTGTCAATATGTGCAACAAATAGTATAGACCACTCCTGAGTCTCCTGAAAAGAACCCTTCAGTCCTGAACTCTTTGGTCTTCTTAGTTTTCTTTTATGCTTCTGCCAATGCCTATTGACAAAGAGAAGATAATGGAGATTAGAGGTGAATAGCCTTCACGTTTGCGGGTCAGTTGACTGACACTAATGGCGCTAATCAACGTTACTGTAGATAATTAACCGTTTATGACCTCTGCCTAAGCTAAACAGCACGGAAGTTCCCTTTCTTTCACCAGCTAACCTAGCGAACATTAGCCATAGCTTTACAGCACTTTACTATTCAAAATACAAACTGCATCTTGCTTATGTCATAGCAGCAGTTGTATTATAGCACATCAAAAAAAAAAAAAAAAAAGAGTGCTTGTGCTTACACGCAAACCGATCACATTATTTCATATCACACCCATGGACTTTTCCCCACTAACCTGCAGTCATCTGGTTACTATAGGAGTTTTTAAATAGTCACTTTAACTTTAATAAAAAAGTAACTAAAGTAAGCTCCAGGGACCTCCCAATACAGTCAAGTTCAGTTAAGGGCACGTGTTGCAGGGAGTATAGGATTGCATGGTATAGCAATCTGAGATGTATTCCATAAATTTTGCTATTTCATTCCTCTCGGTATGTTATTGATGGACGGTCATATTGATCTGTTCCAGCTGTTGGAGGGGAACTGCTCTATATCTGAATGGGAGAGGAGGGGGGTGCGGGGGGGGGGGGTGGTCTAGTGTATTTCTGTGGCTGTGAGCCTGGTTTGAGTCAGTGAGAAAGAACCTCTCACAGTATCGCTAATGACAGAGTGGAAGCCCCTCATATGAATCACCACTGACACGAAAAAAAAAAAAAAAAAAACCCTGGCTCAATTCACTTTTAATTTTTATTTATTTATTTATTTGTTTTTGTATGCATTGATTTGAATTAAAGCTCGTCTTTCGAAAGTAAAAAATTTTAGTCAAAGGCAAAAAAAAAAAAGGCAAAAAAAAGAGAAAAAAAAGAAGTAAAATGCTTTCCTCTCGGTCCAACATAAAACCCTGCTTACATCAATCATGAGAAGTCCGACTGAGTCAGAAACTCAACTTCAAAAGGAAGAGCAGCAGCCATGTGTGTGTGTGTGTGTGTGTGTGTGTGTGTGGGATGAAATGGAATCCTGTCTGAAATGGGTACTGACAGACGCGGGCTCTATGCACTGGGAGAGTCCTCCTGCTTTTTTTTTTTTTTGGAAGGTTTTTTTTTTTCTTTTTCTTTTGGTCTAACATGATGAATATAAACTCTTTTCGCTGAGAGGATGTGAATACGTGACCAGTTTCACTTAATCGTCCCAATTTCCCATCCCCTGGCCAAAATGCTGATGTCCCAACTGATAAAAACAAAAAAAAAAACAAAAAAGATGGCAGAAAAGCCTTGTTAAAAATAATTAGACTGTTTAGAACAACCTGTCAAATAGGTTGATATGTGCGACCTTTTGTTTCTGTGTCGCAAACACTGAATCACACACACAGACACATGCACAACACGCACACACAGACACACACATTCTCAGGAGGCTGAGACAGAAACCTATTGTGAGACTCCTGATCTATATGAAAATTTTACTGAATGAATACTTTCAAAGGGATCAGGGTTATCATATGAATTCATTCATGTAGCTAACATTTGCCCAGAGTAACATTTGACTATTTTCTATGTCACAGGTTAATTGTGGGTTACCTTGCTCAGGGGCCAATCAGCAGAGACTTATCCCTCACAGGAACCGAACCCACAGCCCTGTGGATTCTTGGCTGCTTCTCTGAGTGTGATGACACAGTTGCTCAGCTGGTCTTTGGGGTTTGGGCCTGCTTTTCAGTTAACAGGATAATGTAAAAACAATAAAAGAGTGAATGAATGAATGAATGAAATTGCTGCTGCTCTGTGTTTCTCCAGTGAAACAGAAACAGAGGCGTACTATCATTTTGACTTTTCAGTTTCTGCCTCAACCTGGCAGAGGCCACGGGGAAGTTTAACACCAAGCAGATTTTGTTTGCATCAAATGTCTGCTTGACATTCTGGCATTTAAACAGAGCAAGAAGACAAAAAAAGAAAATGCTGTCAAAATTCATGCACGCACACACACACACACACACACACACACACACACACACACACACACACACACACACACACACACACAAAAACTCCACCATGACTAAATGTTCTCTGTTTCAGAGCCGGCTGATAATTATGTGTCTAATACTTCTTTGAGGCGCCCTGTGTATTGGTACGATAACAATCCTTCTAGACTTTTCTGTGCTCCTGCTGTGAACCCCACGCTCGCTCATTTAACTGTAGATAAATGGGTCATGATAATAAAAAGAGGAAAGATAATCTGGAATCACTGGAGGATCTCTGAGAGTAGCCTACTCTCCCTCCTTCTTCCATTTCACAACCCCATCCCCGGACTCTGCGTTCTTCGTACAGTCACCACATATCACACGGGTGTCAGTAATGTGGTTTTAATGCAGCAGAGGCAACGGCTGCGATTTTAATGTCGTTACGTCTCGTAATTGTGGAAACGCGGGAGGATTGCTGCAATTGTACTTGCTTTTTTTTTTTTTTTCCTTTTCTCAAGTATTTGAACATAATTAGCAGTTTTAGGAATATTATGATTCCTCAATTACATTTATTTTATTTCTTTTTTTTTTTGCAGTGGTGCACAGACAGGATGTGTGGTGTCATGAGGTACTATGGGAGATGGGCCCCAGTTTCTTTGATTTACAATGCTTCTTAGAGTCATCTTTACACACAAATGGAATTATTTGGAAAACTTTTTTTTCCCCTAAAAAAAATTTAATGGCATTATAGTCTTATTTCAAATTTTGACAGATACTCAGATACTATTATCTGTTCAGTAATCCTCAAACTCATTGCTCCAAATATGTCAGAAGAAAGCTCTCTGAAGAGCCAAGATATGTTCTGCCTATACTTTCACTGTATGCTCATGGGTCCCCCTCTCTTTTCCTCTCCCTGTCTGTCTGTCAGTTCTTCTGTCTCTCTCTCTCTCTCTCTCTCTGTCTCTCTCATGAGAGAGATCACCAATGTCTCTATCAGTGATAGATCTGAGAGTGTTTTTGACATACTGAAATATTCATTAGACTTTTCATTGAGATTTGTTTTCACTGATGAGAAATAAATGTGCTGTAACTCGATGTTACGGTTCCCCTGTGCAAAGATTGTCAATGTTCGTTTTGTTTTCCTTTTTCTGCCCCCCCCCACGCCCCCCCTTCCCCCCCTTGGGCTTGTATGTTTGAATACACAGTGGTTTTTCAGATGATAATTGGCTGTAACCTCTATGTTCACCATCATTCCCAGCAGCCGGCTCCATTCCGGCTCTCACCGACGCAACAGTCTTCATAGGCGGGAACTTGTTGGAATACTAAGCAATTCTTCCGGAAGCTTCCTCCAAACACCCCCCCCCCCTCCACTTCTACCTCTTTCAGACAACAGATCAATTTCCTACAGTTCCAGGTTCCAGGTACCCATTAGTGTAAAGAGTTACTTAATTTGTTGCAAGTTGTTACTTTTTCTGGTTGGGCAATCAGATTAGTCTGTAGCAGTTTCAGTTTCGAGATGTGTGTGTCATTTCCATTTTTTGTGTTTTACTGTAATTTTGCTAACAACTCTGATTCAAACAGTTTTGAATGTTGTTTAACGTTCACTAGGATTGGGGTAAGTGCATGCAACATATCAATGTTTTATTGTTAATTAGAGGTTTAATCTTGTGCATTCTCTGGGAGAGGTTTATTTGGCTTTTGCCTTAATCCCTTCTGTGTTGTACTCTTGGCTGTCCCGGGGGGGACATGTAGGTTTCTGCATTGGAGTTCTTTTGGATACATGAACTCAACCGTATTCCTGCTGCTTGAACTGCATGATTGTTGCAGGAAAGTTGATTTTGTTTGTGGCTCATGTCTTTCATATCTGCGCTCACTCTTGGGTATGGCACATAGTAAGGTATCAACACTCATTCGTCAGTGGATAAAGTTAAGTGCCATCCTGGGAATAAAAAGACTCAGCAGATTTGACTAACACTTTGTTTCTGGCTACATTCAGACAACTCAAGTGAATATTAATGTCCTGGATCTCTGGATCTCTCTCTCTCTCTTTTTCCTCCACTACTGAAAGAGTTCGATTTACAATTAAAATGGCAAGAACTCAGAGATCATGAATTGAAAGTGAGGGAGTGAGAGAGAAACAGGCTGAGTTTGAATGAAAAAAAATATGAGCACTTGAACTGAATCACAAAGAGCAGTGCTATTATGTGACCTCTAAACTGAGGCCTTGAAACTTGAAACTTCCCCCCTTAACTAAACATCTCATCTGACATCAATGCCAGTAGTCCCGTATGCATGATCCTTACACTTAGAGAGACCCTGGTACATACTCACTATAGTGTGTTCAGATGCACCGTGCACTGTAGTGTGTGCAGACATATTGCAGCATCCAAGATGCTCGTGGCTTTAGTAGTTTAAGCTCACATTAAAAACATAAAAGCTATTTCCTCACCCTTGTTGTAAAGCTTTATCTATGGCCGTGTTAAAGTTGTAGTGCCATTAAATGTGTGTTACTAAATTGCTCCACTTTGGTAGATCTGTCTGTCCGTCTGTCTGTCTGTCTGTCTGTCTGTCTGTCTGTCTGTCTAGATAGATAGATAGATAGATAGATAGATAGATAGTCACTGTGAGCAAAACAACTGTTGTTGGGGTAGGAGGTTCTATCCTCGGCAGAAAAGTCTGTTCTCATGCATAAGAAAGTGTCGCCTTCACCTGCATACACTGGTCAGACCCAGGACTCTTTAATGAAGGCTAAAAGCCTGGGACAGACAGACACTCTAAAACAACTTTCAGAGGAAAGCCTAGTAAAGTGCAGGAAGGTAAGTCTGTCTACCGTCAAAGACCTGATTGTTTGGTTGCTGTGGCGGTTTCGTTATGTGACGCATGTAAAGTAAGCATAGTTTACATTTTGTATTGGCTGCCATTTTGTTAATCACGATGACAGTCATAATTGTCAGTGCTGTGTATACTCACCAGATTAGGGTTGAGTGTTTCCAAATTCACTGTTCACAGTGTGTGTGTGTGCAATCACAGAGACTTTAAACAACAGTTTTGTTAAGTCCTTTTCTTTTATTATTATCTATTATCTCACTCCCACACAATGGCCTCATCTCTTACTTTTTTGATGCGTTTGTAATTGGTGTACATAACTGAGAATGAAATCAACTCCAATTCTCTTTCTGCCTCCACATCTCACTTCTGGTTGTATTGCCTCTACAAACAACCCTATGTCAATTCACCATAACGTTACATCACATCATCATAAACCTGTCACATCACCATAACCTTACATCACATCATCATAAACCTGTCACATCACCATAACCTTACATCACATCATCATAAACCTATGTCACATCACCATAACCCTATATCACATCACCATAACCTTACATCACATCATCATAACCCTGTATTACATCACCATAACCTTACATCACATCATCATAAACCTATGTCACATCACCATAACCCTATATCACATCACCATAACCTTACATCACATCATCATAAACCTATGTCACATCACCATAACCTTAAATCACATCATCATAAACCTATGTCACATCACCATAACCTTACATCACATCATCATAAACCTATGTCACATCACCATAACCTTAAATCACATCACCATAACCTATGTCACATCACCATAACCCTATATCACATCACCATAACCTTAAATCACATCACCATAACCTTACATCACATCATCATAACCCTATATTACATCACCATAATCTTACATCACATCATCATAAACCTATGTCACATCACCATAACCCTATATCACATCATCATAACCTTACATCACATCATCATAAACCTATATCAGAACATCATAACCCTATATCACATCATCATAAACCTATGTCACATCACCATAACCTTACATCACATCATCATAACCCTATATTACATCACCATAACCTTACATCACATCATCATAAACCTATGTCACATCATCATAACCCTATATCACATCACCATAACCTTACATCACATCATCACAACCTTAAATCACATCACCATAACCTTACATCACATCATCATAAACCTATATCACATCACCATAACCCTATATCACATCATCATAAACCTATGTCACATCACCATAACCCTATATCACATCACCATAACCTTACGTCACATCACCATAACCTTACATCACATCATCATAACCCTATATTACATCACCATAATCTTACATCACATCATCATAAACCTATGTCACATCACCATAACCCTATATCACATCACCATAACCTTACATCACATCATCATAAACCTATATCAGAACATCATAACCCTATATCACATCATCATAAACCTATGTCACATCACCATAACCTTACATCACATCATCATAACCCTATATTACATCACCATAACCTTACATCACATCATCATAAACCTATGTCACATCATCATAACCCTATATCACATCACCATAACCTTACATCACATCATCACAACCTTAAATCACATCACTATAACCTTAAATCACATCCTCATAAAGCTATATCACCATAACTTTATATCACATTATCATAATCCTATATAACATCATTATAATCCTATATAGTATTATGTGCTGACATCTGACTGTGAAAAAAACTATATTTAAAAGAAAAAAAAAGAAAAAAGAAACTCTGCTGTCATGTCACATTACAGAACTGATAATAGATACTGATAATTCCATCATCAATCCATCAATTTAAGTTTCGCTATGCAGGTATTATTGGATTTTTCTTATTTTAGCACTAAACAGACCTTTGTGGGCCTTCATTCTGCCTCCTGGGGTCACCTGCCTTGTACACATGTGACATGGATTGATTGTGGCCCACTTTCATCCGTGCTTCCACAGGTAAACTGGGGTGAACACTCTCCAAAGGTGGCCCATTAGTGAAGAAGCAGTGATAGGTTCTTAAGAATGCCTGGTGCCTGTTATTAGATTCCCAGTCTGTCATTTACAGTTGAAAAAACACACCTCACACATCCTGCTGAGGTAGAAAGCTAGTTCTGACCGGCCGTTAGTGTTTCGGTGGGCGTCTCATCTGACACGGTTCCCTGTAATTTCAAGTCTCTGTATTCTCACACTGTTTGTCAGAGTGGTTCGTGAAAGAGTTTGGCTAGACGGTGTACCTCTGTTTCACCGGAAATGATCAACTCTTCGTGCAGCTGTGACCATTAGCACTTGCCAAGGGGTCTAAGTACCAAGATCATCTCTTTTTTTTTGTCAGGCAAGTGTAACGTCAGGTCATCTGTCACCGCTTGCTGACACTGAAAAGTTTTCCTTTTTTTGTGCTTTTATATAAAATTCCCCATCTTTATAATGGCATGTTGCACTTTGCTCTTTGGCCTTCAAAATGGATTTTCCAGGACGTCAGCTGTCTGCTGATATGGTGACTACTCTCTGTAAAAGAAAGGAGTTCCTCTTCTCGGCAGTTTAAGTGAATGGCCCTGAACATCAACATAAACATGAACATGAAATGTGTCAGGAACACAAAGTCTGTGTGTTGATCCACTGTTTCGAGGGAGGTTTGGCAAAACTGACTGTTGTCTTTGACTGTAGCGAGTTGTTGTCGTTTATCTAAACTTATTGTAGCAGTTATCATCTCGAGTGCCATTGGACTGTTACGCTTTCTTTTTTTGATAAGGTCAGTTTTTTTGATGGACAAGTTTATTTGGTTGTCTTTTTTCTAATGCCCCCTACTAAATAAGAAAACATGTATGTACCTGTGCTTACTGCCATGCTCAAGGTGTGGGTGGCAACGATAAAAATAAACAAAAAAGTGTTATGATACAAGTACAGGTACAGGTAACACACACACACACACACACACGCACGCACACTCTCACACACACACACACACACACAAGGATGAGGACAAGGACGAGATTCAACTTTGATTTGTCAGACCACCATAGGTTATGTTTCACTTCATTGATATGCCCATCATTTTATCACATTCAGTATAGTTTGTCAGTATGCAATATTTTGACCCGAACGGGCAGAACTTACAGCGAGCCACATCATGGTAAACCATCACTTTTGGAAAGTTTGCATATGAATGAGTTTGCAGCATTCCTGGCTGTTTCTGCATAGTTACAGAGCTGTTGCCCAGGTGGTAGGGTGTTGATGACTTTCAGAAGAGCAACGTTTTTCACAACATGACTCCTGGTAAATCACACCACCAAAGGTAACAGATGAAAAATAAACCGTAGGTTTGAAAAGTGATGGAAGTGTTTAATTAGGCTGTCAACATTTCATCGGGCTCCTATAATAAAAGACCAGAGACCAGTGCAATTTGTGCACAAAAAGAAAATGCTTTGTGCCACCGAATGAAAAGAATCTGTTAGTTATGCCCTGATAACAGCAAATACATGAACCTACAATCTTGGTCAAGTTGAAACAAAAGCAAAATCTTGCATTCTTAGTTTGAAGGTTGTAGTTGACCAGTTTACAGAAAAGCCTTTGTGTGGAGAATGTAACATTTGAGTAATCTTTCTTGATTGTGATGCTGCAATGATATAATGTTGTTAAAGAATGCAAAAGCCATCAAATAAGGATGAAGTATCTTAAAAATGATTTATTTTAATTACCCACACACATGGTGAGAGAAGACAAGACTCCAAATGATTTTGAATCTGAGAACAGATGTCCAAAAACTCTTGTTGCTTTATTCCCAGCCATTTCTTGAGTATACAGCTTACTATTCTATATAGTAACTTTAACACGGTTATACCATGTATTGTTTGTTTTTCCTCTATGGTTTAAAAAAGCAGTCATATTTATAATATTTATACACCGGCTGTAGCTGTGTAGCTGTGGTCTTCAGGTATTGCAAATGCAGGATGAATGTAAATCAATTCCAGTATAACAAACAAGTGTTAGCTGTTATAAAAATAGATAAAAATGGTTATTACATAACCTCAATGATCATATGCTCTCTCTGAGGTAGCTGAGCTGTATTCCAATGATACTTAAGAACTATAGCATTGGAAGACAGTTTCGAAGAGGAATGACTGGCTTCCATATTTTTAATTAAATCAGGCGGGAACTTCATTGTAATGTGTGTTCTTTTTGACCACAGCTGGTTTTAGAGTTGTTTCTCCTGATCCAATAAACCAGTCAAGAGAGAGAGTGGACTTCTTTGTTCGGAGAGGTCTGTTGTCGTGCCCCCCCCCCCCCAAATGAATATTGATTCTTGGATCACCCCGTAACAGTTTCATTTCGGTGATGGAAGAGGAGGTCCCTATCTTTGCCTTCTCACCAGCTGCCGCTCTGATTCATGAGCGCCAAAGAGCCGTCAGCATACCAGCAATAAACATCAAATTTACTGTTATTGAACAGATACAGACGCGCCTTGATGTAGACACACGTCGACCAGCAGATGTAAACACTTTATTCGGATAGATCTGTTTTATAAAATCATTATAAGAAAACTGATGATGAGCTCATTGACTTGTAAGTATCCCCCCCCCCCCCCCCCCCCCTTGCTGTTTTCTGTTTTCCGTTTTCCTTAGTCGCCCGGATTTTTCTAGTCCAACGTTGGCATTCCTCGTCACTGACTCTAAACAAACTGTACAAGTGATAACTGTAAAAGCAAATCCCAGTGGCTGGAGACCGCTGGGACTCGGCTGATGCGTCTTCCTGAAAAGGTATCTGCTGCACAAAGAAAAAAATTCAAAAAAAAAAAAATGATAATAATACTGTGGCTATCCAGAAACGTAAAGAGTCTGGTTGAGAATTTTGATCTCTTTGGGGATCTACAGATTCAGGGAGAATCAATACACCCAGGATTAGAAGTGAATAGAAGTGGAATTAAAAGGTGAGATTCAAACTCTGATATCTAAACACAGCAGAAATATCATTTCTTGTGGTCAGTAGATGTAGCACTGTTACATGTGGGCATAGTTTGGGCACTGCGTGTGAACTGTAGATTCCAAGATTCCAGTTCACACCTCTGGGCGGGACTATGTCATGTTATGTGTCTGTGTCTGGACGCTGGATTTGAAGACTACTATAGACAGATGAATGGATAACCTTCTTGGTAGAGAGAGGAGGAGGAGAAAATGGAGGAGAGACTTAAGAGTGTCGCTCTGACCTTATGCTGTTTTTGGGAACAACTCTTCAAACTTTACTTAGCATGAACTGAAACACTCTGGTATGACCTTAAACTGCTCAATACAGCTTCACTTTGTAAGGCTGTTATGTATATTTTTTTAGTGTTCATGTTACATATAACTAACTACAGTATGTACACAAACACAAGTTTGCCATTTTTCTTGCGGATGTAAACGTGTTTTGACGAACTCCTGTGGGTATATTGTCTTAAAAAACAGTCTCAAAAAGCTAATGTTAGCTGAAAACAATAGGAGTGAATGCAGCCAAGATTAAAACCTGCCAAACTGTTGCCCTATATCACACTATTGTTCTCAGCAGAGATCGCACATCTGTAGTCCTGCATGTCAGTTATCACAGCCAGTGGAATGAATCAAATACCAAATGAGGTTTCAGGAAACGACTTCATATTGAGGACTTGAATATTTCAGCTTTGGAATCCCGTATTATGTTTTGCATGTATGTTTAGGACTTTTTTTGCTTGATCACTGTAAAAAAGGATTTGGGGGTTTGAGTCAGGTGAACTAGCGCAATCAAGCTGAGTGAACTCATTACACATTTCAACAAAATATGATGAGTTACAACAAACTCCAAGTTGAAAAAAGACTTGAAAACTCATAGTAATTCGTTCAGTTAACTTCAGAACATACGTCAGCCTCGGCATCACGTGTTACATGCGTGTGCGCCCGCAAAACCTGACATCATTGCCACAGGCACAGTTTTGCACGCTCCAAAATCCAAACGAAACATAAAATATGCATCAAACGTTGTGGTGACAGGCTGTCTGAGACAGAGACTAGATGATTCATTCGCATTACCTACTGATGAACTGGCTGGGCTAAAGTTACTTATGTACTTACTTGATAACGCTGATTGAACATACTGTAACAGAGTTCTGTCGCTGTTTACTTCCTGGTTTGTACAGGGCATGCCGGGGGAGGAATCGTGTTGTGCAGTAATGTTTGTTAAAGATTTGTTTGTTAACGTTGTGGGAACGTTACCTGTAGGTTGGCTATAAGGGTAGTGAAACGTTGTGGGAACGTTACCTGTGGGTTGGCTATAAGGGTAGTGAAACGCTTTTCTTGTTTAAAAACATTACTGTTCTGTAATGAGCTTTGTCTGAGTGCTTGTTATCTGCAGTTTATCTACTCAGGGAATAACTTAAACGTGTGTCACCATTTGGAAGTTGACTAGTGCACATGGTAATGTCTAAGTGGAGTCAGAGTTGTAAGTTAAACCTTATACATAATTTGCTATGCATTTGAGGCAATGCAATGCAATGCAATGCAATGGTGTGTGAAAGGCTCTTAGCAAACAAGACTTGTATTGTTATGAAACTTGTGTTTCTGACTTTGTTGCCGTACAACTGAAAGAGGATGAACCTCTGATGTTAATTGAGCTGCTACACAAGACGAAACACTGTTATTCTCAAAGAACTGAGGAGAGGACAGTGTTTTATGCTGAACAAACTTGAATCACATTTGTACAAGTTTGATAAAATAAGATCAACAAACGTCTTTTTCAGTTCTCTTATCTAACCTTTTCTAGTCCAAATTATTTGACACAGGAAGTTGTGAGTGAACTAATGAACTAATGCATGAACTAATTTAAGTGTAATAAACTTGGTACTACATGTTGACATAACTTAACTCAGTCAAAGCAAAAAGATGAGTTGACTGGGTTGAGTCCACTAATCCTATTTTTAAAGTGTAGAAAAGGGCTTTTGTCATGTTAACTTAAGTGGTGAGTTAAGAGAACTAAGATATTTAAGTCAACCAAGTCAATTTCTTGAAATGTTTATACAACAAGCTATATCTGGTTAAACTGAGTAAGATCTTAGTCAAGACAAATTAAAAATACACATTAATACAACTACAAATGGACAAATAGAAATGTAATGTTTGTTGAGTTAACGTAAACTTCAGAGTTAACCCAATGCATCTCCACGCTCAAATGAGTTGATATAATGTATAATTTCAAGTCACATTAACTAAAGATAATGTTGCGTTAATAGAAAAGTCTTGAGTTGATAGTATGTTGATCTGACTAATATTCTAAATCAGACAGTGTTCTATCTTTATTTGATGCAACTTGATTGCCTCACTGTGCTAACTCACTATATGATTTTCATAGAACTTCAGTTAAAAAAGTGAGTAACCTGTCAGCAGCAGCTCCAGATAAATATATTAGAGCACACATTTGCTTATTTGTATGAATGTATAAGTCTGTCTGTCTGTCTGTCTGTATGTATGTATGTACGTATGTATGCATGTATGTATATATGTCTCTATTTGCACATGTTAAAGCAATAAAGTCTTCCATTCAAAGTCTCCCCTTCCCATTCAAGGTCATCTTAATTTTCTTCACAAGAATCTCAGTGTCTATGGACACCCCAGTTAGACTTCATACCATCAGTCATGGAAGGTGCTAGCATGTGCTATGTCCTTTCCATGCAGATTCTCCTTCCTGTCCGCCGGTTCGTTCGCTCTCCGTGTGGATTTATGGAACGCTTGCCGGAGCCCCCCCCGAGGGTGACCACGGCGACGGTAAGCGGAGATGACAAAGTGTGCTTTGTCTGAAAGGGCGAGGTCAAGGTTCTTATTCTGCATCACTGGAGAAGAGTGTGTCATTGTCAAGGCCCCTGTTCCTCAGCTCTGCCTCAAATGGATAAATGGATGATGACAGGTCCGAACGGACATGACGTTACGGATCCATCGGAGTGGCTTAAAGGATTGATATCAAGCAATTCACCCCCACCCCCCACCCCAGCCCCACGCCAACCCCAAGCCCATTTTGGATAATACAGTCTCAAATCTTTCTACTGGACCGATAAAGCTGATGTGGTTTTTCTTTCTTTCTTTCTTTCTTTCTTTCTTTCTTTCTTTTTAACTGCTTTAATTCTCGCACATTCTCTCAGACGCTGTCCCTTTACAGAGCATAATGATGGAAACTCTCTCACTGCCAAGGGCTTGACATAACTTTAAAGAGGCAGCAGTCCAATTAAAATCTCATAGGTGGAGCAGTGTGTGTCTGAATGCTACACATATTCTCACTAAAATGACCTGAGGGAAAGAGAGAGTGTTTGTGTTTGTGTGTGTGTGTGTGTGTGTGTGAGAGAGAGAGAGAGAGAGAGAGAGAGGGAGGGAGGGAGAGGGAGAGGGAGAGGGAGGCAAACCACATGAGGTGAGAAGTAATGCCCAGGAGTAGTACCTGTCACCGTGTCTTGTCTCTAGACCAAGTCTTTTTTTTTTTCAGCCTGTTATTTTATCCTTATTTCTACCCTTAGTTTGTTGTTGTTGTTGTTGTTTTTGTTCAGAGAGACAAAACATGCCAAGTCATTCCAGTTCATCGTCACCTGCGTGAGCTCCACCTTTCAAAAAATCATTAACAGCACGAAAAACTTCCATCATCACCTCATCACCTGACCCTGTTTAACAGCCTGCTCCTAGCACGATGCATCATCAACAGCCTCTTTTTGTGTGTATGTGTGTGTGTGTTCTTTTGTAGTCGTTAGTAAAAGTTTAGACTGAGGGAAGGCATTTAATTAGACAACATACCTCAACATTTTTAAGATGCAGCGTTAGCTGACACTAACTGAAAGTGATGATGAAAATGTTGAATAATAACAAAGACAAAACTGATGGCCTGCTCTCATTTAAACAAATTAAAAGAACTAATTCATCATTAATAAACAATAACTACATTCATTAATAAATAAAATAGCAAGGGTATTTAAACATTTTTATGTACCACCTTGGTATAACTGTGTTGGAAGGGATATCACCCATCAAGTGGGTTACCGGGCAGCCGTGGTACCGGGCAACCGTGGTTTACCGGGCAGCTGTGGTCTAAAGGTTAGAGAACCGGGCTTGTGACCGGAGGGTTGCCGGTTTGATTCCCAGGCCATGGCTGTGTGCCCTTGAGCAAGGCACTTAACCCTAATGCTCCCCGGGTGCAGAGGAATGCTGCCCACTGCTCCTGCGTCTGTTGTGTGTTCACTACTGGTGTGTTGGATGGGTTAAATGCAGAGACAAATTCACTGCTCGCTGTTCACAGTGTGTGTGTGCAATCACAGAGACTTAACTTACTGATGCTGGGGGTCCACAAAAAAGTGTCAGTTGAGAAAGCGTGTCAGCCGGCCCCCTTCTCACACTCAATCGGTAGTCACTGAAAATCAGACCAGATGTGTAATTATGGGTGTCTTTGTGCAAAAACAGTGCTGTCTTCCAAGCGTGCAGTGGCATCCGTATCTTGCAGTGGGTGGAAATGGTGGAGATGTTCTCTTGTCTCACTCAGCCAGACTTGTCTGTGCTTGGAGGGTAGGGTGGGGGACTTCCTCAAGGTTCCAGATAATTTGGCATATTCCAACCTGAGGGGACTTGATGAAGGCAGCAGAAACCTAGTAGGTCTCTGCCTGTTTTGAAAGAAAGAGTGGATTTCGACGTGTGTCAAGAATACCGAGAGATTCTGGATTCACGTGCAGAGCAAAAGTTTATTCCAAAGTGTAATCCAAATTCAAAATTCAAAACAGGTAGGGCTCAATACACACAAAACAGACCACAGCAAGAGTCAAACAATGAATCAAAAGTCAGGAAACCATAGTTACAGGCTATGATCAATAACCATAACAGCTACCCAAGAACGGCGAGGCTAACAAGGAACAGAATCAACACAGCTCTGCACACTGTGATAAGTGAGAGACTTTACAAGGAACTGACTGAAACCAAGTGTTATTTACACAAGTGACTTAATGAGACAACAAGCAAGGAAGTGGTGAACATGATGATTAAATAATGAGCTAGTTGGACTGTGGGCAAATGAGCTGGTAAACTGGGGCTCTAATTGGCCAAGAGAGAGGGTGGTAAAGACAGAGGTGTGGCATCATCGCTAATGACGACCTCCTGCCACCATGAAGGTCATGTAGGTATATAATTATGTTCAAAGCTCTTGCTATACAATAACTATACAAGAATAATGTAATACATAATTGTAATTGTACGTAATAAATGTGAGACCTGAGTGGATTTTTACAGTTGATGAAAAAATATGGTATACTATGGTACCTTACATACAAAAATAGTTGCATTCATTATCTACTGCTGATCCTGGAACTGTTATATAATTGTATAACTTGTACACGTTTATTGTAGCCACATAAAAGTACCCTGCTTATTGCTTTAGAAAAGGTCATAATATGTTCTAAGCTTTATTGACAACCAGCATTAGTCCCTTGCACTATGGTAGCAGCAAGCACTTATCACTTGGAAAGACTAAAAAGTAATGACTAATTATAACAAGGATAAATAAATACAGCATATGATATTGCGATTGTAAAACATCAGCACGTAATAAGGTTTTACTGGTGTTCAATGTTAGGAAGGCAGGAAAGCATGCAGGCAGTTAACCGTTATCAAATTCAGCTTTGTTGCCCTGGCGACCTCTTGCTCATTTTGCTTAGGATCATCTCATTGTTTCGCATGGCACAGAGACAAAAACGCCGCCTCCTGCGACGAGCGCTACACCTCCAGATATGATAGAAACGCGTGTGGTGGGACCTTCTCGTGTCTTAGGCTGAAAACACCATCTGGACAATCTTATAGTCCTCTCTGCCTGGGACCAAAATTACTACGGTTTATTTAATTTGACCCTCACCTGCACGCACAGGGGTTTCTGGTGCAGGCAATTAAAACAGGTGCAGAAGGGACAGGGGATACAAAGTTCTGCTCCGCTAATGAATACTAGCAATATCACAGGCAACTTTTTGACCTCATTACAAGTCTAAAACATGATATTTATTTATTTATTTATTTATTCCACTCCTCTGCATCTGAATCAAGAGAACACGTTCACGCTCCCACTGAAACACTGCAGAGCGTTTGTTCAAATATCTGAACCAATCAAAAGGAAGAAAGAAAGATAACATACAGGCACAGCATTGGCTCACAGCTCTTTAACCCAAATCTGTGAGGGGAAAAAAAAAAGAATCAAGATAAAGGTTTTCTTTTTTTCTCCTTTTTTTTCTTTTCTTTTCTTTTCTTTTTTTTGGGGGGTGGGGTGGGGTGGGGTTGAGTACAACTGCTATGTACTTCTCAAACTAAGGTCAAGATGTCATTGTACGCATTATATCAGAGCTTTTCCTCCTTCCCTCAGGCAAAGGAGCTGGATGGATCACCCTGTGGAATGAGGAAGATTTCTTTAAAAGCAGGAATAGTAGTGAATCCGTCCAAATATGTGTATCACAGATGTCATGTCGATAGCACGGCGGCAAGAAAACATGACCATTAAGGATGAGAAAGTTCTTTTAATGTGTCTGGGTAGCACTGGTTTAACAGCTAAAAAAAAAAAAAAAAAAACCCAACCAACCAAACAAGACAAACAACACATATCGATTCTAGTGAATCTATTTAAGGTTTTCAGCTCAGAACTTCATAGTCACAACTAAAGAACATATAATTCCAGTTATATTTGGTTTTCAGGCGAGAAAATAGTATTTTATACTATTTTAAAATAGTATTTTAGATGAATGAGATTACACAAGCTCAAACATAGACACATTGAGACTACATGGAAGAGACAGGCAACAAGGGAAAAAATGAACTGTCAACAAAATTAAGCATGAATATTTGCTGCAGTGCATAATTCATGTGATTGTGTTACACCGATGGTCTGACTACCTTTATGGGGGTGTTTGACTTTCCATTTAAATTGCTGTTTTGTAAATCGTGCTCACCAAACATTCTTACCAGTTACGAGTCCAAAAAAAAAAAAAAAATGCTGTCCGTGGCACCCTGCTGTGCATGCTATTATGCCCTCAGACCATTTCTAAGCAGTAATCCCGTGTTCCAAAGAGACAGCAACCAAGGGCAGCCGAGATGGTGAAACATACACAGATGGCTCGGCCAAATAGCTGAATAAATAATCAGGAAATGCAGAAATTAATGACTGACTAAAAAGGATAGATAGGTAGATAGATAGATAGATAGATAGATAGATAGATAGATAGATAGATAGATAGATAGATAGCGTGTAATGTAAATGGCCTTTAATGAATAGGAACTCTGAATAATTCTCGTGTGCTGTGTATCTCTGTATTTTCTTGGAATTGCTGTGGAAACTTATAGTAGGTTGAAGTTGTTAAATTCAAAACCGGTTATGCTATGCTAAACACGTTTCTTTCACTTACGTGTTAGCTTCCAGTGGTTTGACTCTGCATGTTGTTTGATGTTAGATTTATTATTCCTCTCAACAGTCGGCTGTCTTCTCTATGTGTCACCATAAACTATAAGGCACAGGCACCGGCTGTATCGAATCCTGCCTTTCCTCCGTTCATCATTATGTGAGATGTTCGCGTCTCTGGTTTGGAAAATCTTCAAGCTGTTTTCTCACAAAACAAATTGTAACCCTGAAACAAAGCATGGACCTCAAAATCTTCATCATCTTTGTGTCAGAAACTTCTGCTTCATGGCAAACCAATGCCATTTTCCATTTGGCCTTGGTCAGATGAGACAAGCAATAGGTTATACATGCAATATCTAAAGTCTTAAACTGCAGTCAGTGTCTGCAGTCTTCTGTAAGAGCATTACAACTGAATAAGACGATCGAGACCACAATATTCGTGAAGCTCTGAAAACCCAAGTACTAACGAAAGCATTTACTAAAAAAAAAAAACCAAAAACCAACAAACATGTTTGACAAACTCCTGAGCGCCCTAATGGCTTTCGATTATACCTTTCGTTGTGTTTTTCAAAGCTTCAGTACTTCAGCGTTGAGCTGTAATTCCACCGAATGACTGAGTTGATTGTGTTGATCGCTAGGAATGCCTTTAGCTGATCTATGGAAAACATCACTGACATTATTGTCTGTGACTTTGCTCAACTCCTTAATTGTTTCTTCCAGTACTAGAACAGTGAGAAGGGAGTCCTTGATATTGCTGGTTCTGATTAGGTAGGGATCTGTTTTTTTTTTTTTTTTTCCAGGATGAATTGATTATACCACTGGAGCAATAACGAGACAGAGCCGGGAAGAAGGAGAGAGAGAGAGAGAGAGAGAGAGAGAGAGAGAGAGCACGAGAGGGAGAGGTTCTCAGTTTTTCCCCTCTTTTCACTCTTCTCCTCCTCTGTTTCTCTCCGGTGGGCTTGGTTCTCGTCTAAGCTGTGTGTTTGATGCACATTCACAGTTTTCAGTCTACAGAGAGACGGCTGAGACTAGGGAATTCCTCATGCATCTGGAATCCTGATTCCGCATCCGATTTGCATGTCATTTGTGTGTCTACACTAGACCTGCCTCCAGGTGCCTGGAGACTACACTATGAGTGATCAGGTAGGGAACGCAAGCTTTACAGCTCTTCTTTTGAAATAAGGAACTACTCATTGTGAATTATGTTAGAAGGCTGTCGTGTGTAACCAGACGGTAAAATAAGAAGAATAAGAATGTGTTCTTTTGAATATGCTTGATATTATGCGTGCTTTACAATGTAAAAGGGACCTTTGAGGTGACGGCGGTCTGCGCTTTTGTCTCTGGAACCCTTCGAACCACGGAGAACAGACCAACCTCACTGCTATAAATGAGACATTTTTTTTTCTCCACCTTGAACCACTGCAGAGAAACAGGAATCACAGAAAAATAAGAATGTATACAGCACTCACTTAAGTCACAAAGTCTGGGCACTGTTCGGTACCCTAAGCACTCTGACACTTAGAGTGATAGTGATGATGATGGTGATGATGATGATGATGATGATGATGATGATGAAGGTGGAGCAAAGAACTGTTCACCAGCCAGAATAAGCTTCTGTAAGAGGATGTATTATATGATCCGTGTTCAGGACATGAAGACCATAGTTGTAGCACACGCTTACTGACTAATGAGCTTACATTTCTCTGGGAAATTGTCTTTTTCCACTCACGCCTTGCAATGCAGTTTGTTTTTAATTTGCTGCTGAAACACTTGAGTTATACTCCAGAAATACTCTCAAGACATGGATGCTAAGAGAAACAATTATTCTGTTTATTCAGTGATTACATTTAAAATATTTGGCAGTATGTGAACACACTGTATGGCTTTGTTGCTGGAGGCAAAGCCTTATGTAATCTTTCTCACAGGGAAACACTGGTTTACAATAAGGCAATTTGATTGAAGAGCAATCTGAAGAAAAACTGTAATAAAACCCTAACTGACTTTTACAGCTTGCTATGGTTACTACAATGACTTGTTATGATTCTGCTATGGTGAGCCACAACTTTGCTGTTTTATGGGCTTAGCTTTTATTAAATTACAAAATGCATTAAGATTTTGTCACACAGAGTACTATTTTCTGAGTTTTTATGAAGTGCTGTCATTGTAGTCAAAACAGTGCATTTATGATGTCATAAGTCATTCCAACTTGACAAATATTCCAATAGGAATTAGCTCTATTTTGTGCCCAGTTTACAGATTCTGCAGCGCAGTGGTTTAGGGTACATGGTAAATGTAATCTCTCGACATGGAACAACTTTTCAGCTGACCGTTTTATAACAGCATGATCTGTGCTAATGGCCACCCATTACCACCCAAGGAGGTAAATCCACACTTAAAGAGTTCTGCTTGATTTTTTTTTTTTTTCCCCCCCGCTTGGGCTCTGGCTTTCTGTGGCTGTTGACAACCTTCCTTTTTGAGTTTTCTCTTTTCTCTCACAAGATGGGAAGAAAGTTCAAGGGAAAAGGCTGTTCTCTTATCTCACCATCCTCACATCACACAGATAAAACCTCAGCTTGCTTAAATGATTTGTGAAGAAAACACTTTTCAATGCCATTTTGTTGTCTCTCGGTTTTCGCCTCGCCTTCTAACGTAAGGATTATTTTGTTGATAAAGTTACAAAGCTAGCTGGGTAACCATGACAACAGCACACAAAAAAAAAGCAACAGAAAACCGATTAGGTGGCTGAGTTAGGTTGGCATTTGAAATTCTTTTTTAAAATTAATCTTTTTTTTTTTTTTTTTACACATAAGTGTTTGTTGTTTATTATCATTGCTCCTATACCCAATGGGGTTGTGCCTACCCCCACCTGTAGGGGGGCACACTCTGAACTCTAGAGCTAGAGGGGCAACGTGTGAAGAAGATACACGCACAAGCAACTTTGGACTAATTTGCATGTTTGTCTCAATTACCTGAACTTATCTGTAAAGAAGAGGAGACTTTGTTAGTGAATAAAATATTAAATTAGAAAAAATGAATTAAATAAGACACTGATATAAATAAATACGAAATTGCTGTGGGAAAAAAAGTAAAGATATCTTATATCCTTTGATAAAAGCTTCTTGTGGTTGTAATTGTGTCCGGATGTTAATGACTGTACCCCCAGGCTTCGATATGGACCTGTCCCTGTACCTCCTTGTGAGAAATATAACCTTGAGAGAGAGAGAGAGAGAGAGAGAGTCATTTTTTCATGAGCATTTGTTTTATGGCGTGTTCAAGTAATTCTTAACTTCAGTGCTGGGGACCCCATGCAGTGCGTATCTTTATTTTAATCTTCCATTATTACAGCTGATAGAGCTAATCAACAGTTTGACGTTCAGTGGACTCAGGTGTCCTAGTGTTGGGATTAGACAAAAATTTTGCGGGGCAGGGGATCACCAGGGCTGGATTTGAAAACCACTGATGTGATATATATATCATGTGGCTACATCAGAAGTGAATTTAAGTTGTAGACTGACTGGTTACTCCATATTACATTTTTGACAATTCTCCAAGACAGATTTGGACATGCCGACTCTGCTGAATCGCGTTAATAAAACGGCTGCAATTTTTCTTAGCATGACAGAGTAGCAACAACAACAACAACAACAACAAAAAGGTTTATGCTCTGACCTCTAAAATTATTTTGTGTTTATGTGTACTGGAGGTGCCATGAGGAATACTAAACACTCTGGTGTTGGAAAAGTGCAGGAAACAGCATTTAGTAAGCATTCATTTTCCCAGGGGAATCTTTCCTGGCTAAAATGTTCCATAGACTTCTAAAATTAAAACCATACCTGTACCTCCATCACCTTCATATGTGATGATCCAAAACATTTTGAGTATTTTCACTCAAATGTATCCTTGAGATTTTCACGTACTACTTAAATAGGATATCTTCTCGCTAAAGTAATTTACAGAATACATTTCCGCAATGTACATTTTTTAATTTGTACTCAGATATACATAGAAACCAGTGAGTTAAAAGACATCAAACTGGGAATTTTGAACTGAAATCTGTAACCAGTTCTTCACTGTTGAGAGGACTGCAGTAGAGCTGGACCCAAATGCAAGACATGGGTGAGATGATTCAGCAAAAGAGGAGGGGGATGTTCCAGAAAGTGGGTTTAGTGAAAACTCTGAGTTAGTCAACTCAAAATACTAAGCTTCCTAATAGAAGAACCCTATGGCTTTGTTTTGCTGGGAGAGAATGAAGCCATAGGGCTCTTCTATTAGGAGGTTTACTACTTACTCTGAGTCTTCACTGAACCCACTTTCTGGAATACCACCGAGGTCTTTACCTACAAAAAGGCAAATGAACAGGTACAAACAGGAACCAAGAACAGGAAACCAAAACGTGCAGCCAAACAGCATGCATCCAAACATGAACAACGTTAGACAAAGGACAGGTTAAACACAAGGGCTTCAGTACACAAGGAGCACCAAACAAGGGAAACGTGATTGGCTAAAATTAACGGGGGGTGAAACCAGGTTGATAAGACAAACGGAATCAGGTGAGGGGCGGAGACAGAGACACAAGGAACCAACAGGAGCACAAGACATGTCAAAACAAAAGTCCAAGAATATGGTGCAGACTGTGAAAACTGTCTTGTCTTTCACCTGTCATAAATAATAACACCATATATGAGAAGTGATGAAAAGCAATTTCTGTGGTATCACTGACACTGAGGCAGAAGAGACACGCTACACACTTTGAAACATTTCACCACTATATCACAGAGCCACTTGACTGCATCTGCTGTGACCTGAAATGGGTACTGAGTAAAAATGATCCTGCTCCAGTGACAGTACAATAAGAAATCATATAGAGATGTTATAGATATTTGTTCGCTTTTACATAGAATGAATGAAACTTTCAGATATTTCTTGAAATTCACAATGAAGTTATAGTTCACAAAATGAGGTGAATAAACGTGTGTGTGTTTAAGAGTGTTGACGCTCTGTGTTGAACCTATCTGACACATTGTAAATTGAAAATGTCTGATTGGTGAAATAGCCACCTGTTTTAATCTCAACGAGCCTGTGTTTTCGCCCCCCCCCCCCACTCCACTCTGGTGGCACCCGTAAAACTGATAGCATGATTTTTGAGCCGTTGGGCCATTGGCATTTTTGAGTGGCTGCATTATTATGTTTTGGAGCCACCTGTCTCTAGTGTATGTGTGTGTGTGTGCATGTGTGTGTGTGTGTACTTGTGTGTGTCATGCAACTGTGTGTTTGTGTACATCCCTGTGCATGTATGTTTGTGTGTGTGTGTGTGTGTGCGTGCGCGCACGCATACGTGTATGTATGTGTGCACGTGTGTGTGTACGCGTGTGTGTGTGTGTGTTTTCGTGTGTGTGTGTGTGTGTGTTTTCGTGTGTGTGTGTGTGTGTTTTCGCGTGTGTATGTGTGTCATGCCTCATTAGCTATGAGCATTCAGTAGTTCTCCCAACACAACACATGCTGACTGCCGATGTGGCTTATGCAGCTCAGGTGTGAAGTGAATTTCTGTTGGGGATATTGGACTTGAGCCTGTGCCAAAGCAATACAGCAGTAGCTCCTCTCGTTTTGAATTCAACATCTCCCAGAAAGAGTGAGTGTTCAAAGCAGCCCCAGGCACTGCTGCCACACCAGACAATGCAGTTTCATCAACTTTTCTTCCAGCAATTGTCAACAGCACTGTGAGGGAAACAAGACCGGGATATTGTCTGCAGTCTGACTGAGTGTGTAAAGATGTCAACGCCAGACAATCATCATTCAATCAACAGATTCATGAGAAAAAAAAAAAAAAAACAAAACGTAAAAATTAAAATTGCAGAAATACGCTTAAACATGCGATTGCCCCATCGATGTAAAAATAAGTTCGTATCACAGTCCTGATTTTCAGTGTCTTTCATGTCCAATCATGCCTTCAGTACAGCATGAGCATGAATGAATAACAAATAGACACACAAGAGCTATCTTATGTGAATGAGCAGCTTCCTTTGAAGTGAGTAATGTATTTGCGAAAGCTCAGCCATTGGCATGAATGTGAGGTTATTTTTTGGGGGGGGGGGGGGGTTTGCGAGGTAGTGAAAGCCTGTGTGTTTAAACTGCTATACAGAATACACGCGTGGGTTTAGGGTCGAGTGGCAGCGACTCATCAGCCGCCGGTCGCAGAACCAGTTCGCTAAAAGCAGACATAATTAATTTCCCTTTCTTCTCTCATTAGACCCGGAGCCTGTGTCGCTGTGGATCACGATGGAAGAAGGACAGGTTATTGTTAGCGACGCTGTCTCGAACTACGCCGAATAAAAGTTCGGTTATTCGCGTTTAACGTTTGTGTACGTACATGGTAATTACTGTGCCCTTCCACCACACGTTCGGTGTTAGTATGGGATTTATCGTCAATAAAGACTGCGGGTAATTTTAAGGGCGCTCTTATGTGACTGTATGATGGGTGACTAAGCTCTCTATAGTGATTAAAGTAGAGACACAGAGTGACAGTTCTTCTGAAATGTATGCATCATGTTTCCAGCTAACCGTGTGAGTCACCATTCTTCTTCTGTGTGGGAGGCTAAAAAAGAAAGAAAGCAAAAAGAAAAGCCGTCCCTCCTTACCGTTTAATTTCTTCTCTTGCACTCCTACCACTCTCTCATTCTTCACGGTTTGTTTGTGAGTTTGTTTGTTTGTTTCCCATAAGGAAATATATTACAGTGCAAGACAAATTTAGACTTTCGGCCCTTACATAACATGACGCTAAAACACAACGTATATTTTCGTGCCGAAGTAACACATACTTCTGTATGATAATCCATCTTTTTCAACGCAGTAGATTCATTTGACACTTACACTAGTGAATAATGCATGATATTCGAGTTATTGCACTGAAATATTAAATTTTACCAAACAAAACAATGAGAGTAACTAATCTTAGCGGCGTTCGGCGGATAGGACTTGCAAATGGGGTCATTTAGAGGGGTTTTTTTGGTCTGTTTCCAGATAACGTGCGTTCATGTACTGATCATCCACTGCATGTTTCTGTCACCTTTTCATGTGAACTCATCTACATTACGCAAACAATTCTGCTATCCAGTCATACATTAGCCTGTCAATTTCTCGACTGTTAACTGCCACGGCCTTCGCTTTAGCGATAATGCAAGAGACTTAAATATGAGATGAGGAGAGAACCAAAAAAAAAAGCTCCTGGTCCATGAAAATGAGGGACTGATGATTAATGACTGTGATTATCCACTCTAGGCATGTGCTTTTATGGCCTAGCAGTTCCACTGTTATCACTTCAACCCGAGGCAAGATGCTTCATCACAAGCAGCAGTGCCGCCGACAGGTTCTTGCACACAACAAAACAAGTGCCCGGTGTGACCTATAAAACCTACAATTATCTGGCCAAATAAGCCAGTCCCTTCCATTTAAGCCCTCCGGAAAAAGAAAATTATTTCCGAGGAGAACCGCCAAATGAACTCGCCTGAAAAATTATCCTACTTATAGCTCCTCACGCGAAGATGGGACATATTCCATTTGGATTTTTTTTTTTTTTTTTTTTGTCCTCGCAGCGAGTAGAGACAGACAGGTTTATGTTTCATTTCTACAAACAAATGGTCCGGTCGTTTAAAAAAAAATTGACTTGGTTGACAGGTTAGATTAAATTTGCTTTGAAGAAGAACGTTCTCAAATCGTCATTTTTGAAGGAAAAGAATTGGTTATTTAGTGTAACATTTCAAATAAATGGAGTTCTAAATGGAGGACTTGCACTTTTCTCCAATCATGGTATCTAGGTTTGCTTACCTTCCTTTAGTGAAATTGCTTTTGACCATGCCCTCCTGCTTTCATGTAGCTCCACTCCAACCCTTTCCTGCTTCTCCTAGTCAGCACAGATACCTGAAGGTTGGAGGTTAGGGAGGGTTTTGTGTGTGTGTGTGACTGTGTGTTTGTGTGTGTCAGTGTTTGGGGATTCAGCCCAGCCAAACCAACTTCAGCCTCCTGGCTGGAATTCATAACCATCTAATGCCAAACACATTTACATCCACAAGTCACGTTACATCTCACTGCCATGTTATCTGATAAACTTCAGACCGCAAAAGATGTAGTCTGCAATATATTTTCCAGCAGGTTCAACAACATTGTTAAAAAAGAGAGAGAGAGAGAGAGAGAGAGAGAGAAAACAGTAGGTGAGTCTGCAACACTTGAATATATCTCTTCACCTCAGTCCATTTCACCTGCAGTTTCCAGAACAAACCTTGACGGTTTTAATGAAATTCCTGTTTTTGTACTTCCGTCCTGGCATCTCAGCATGGGGCAGCTTAGTCTGTAATGCTCATCCAGACCTCAGGGAAAGCCTAACACGCCGTGGCACCACCGCGCCCGGAAACGCCATCTTCATTAACCTCGTTTTACAGCTCCCCTGAATTAATGTGCTCTGCGGGGTGTCCGCCCCCCCACCCCCCCAATCAGAGTTTCTCTAACATTCACCTACATACCTTTAACCTCCTCCTAATCAAAAAGACTCATTTAAAGAACTGAGCAATTGCCATTTTTCCCTGCACGCACGGAAAAGGGCAGTGGTATAATTAAATGTGAATTATTGAAGGGGGGGAGGGGATGTAGATTTGTGTTGGAGGTCTTGGAGCTCTCTCATAGACATTTTGAACTTTGGAACATGTTTCAGTCAGCTTTTTCCCCCCGTGGTCTGTCAAAAATGATGAGCATCGCTTGAAAACAATAAAATCTTAAAACTCAGTCTACTTCCTAAATAAAAGGCAATGTAAACAACAACAACAAAAAATGTTTTTAACTGACCTCAAAACAGTTGTATGTATAATTACTGCAACTTTTCAGCATTTCTCTGACTTTCTATCATTATGCAGTTTTACCTGAGGGCCATTACGATGCAATGTGATTTATTTTCGTTCAATGACAATTTTTCAAAGCCAGCATTTCATTTAAGATTCTGAATGTTCAGTGACCCTCCATTTTCACACCTACCCAGTAGTACAGCTAGACTCACTCAGTCACTCACTCATTATCTAAGCCACTTATTCTAATTAGGGTCGCGGGGGCCGGGGGGGTGCATTCATCAGGCAAAAGGTGGGGAAACGCCCTGAACAGGTTGCCAGTCCATCACAGACAGCTAGACTAAAAGCACATATTGCGAGGGAAAAAAAATTGTCTAAAAGCATATATTGAGATTCATTTCAGAAAGCAAATGTGTTTCTGACATGCCTATAATACACAGTCTGATATGCATATGGTTACTATTTGGAACAAAATGTAAAAGAGGAAACAGTGCTGAGTGTGCAGCATGCTACAGTGTGCTTTTCTACAGAAGACAGAGCTGAGATGGAAGTAGACGTTTGGGACTGGGAGTCTGTGTGTGTGTGTGTTTTTTTTTTTCTTTTTTATTGTGATTTAGTTCAAGGCGACAAGTAAACTGACTAAATCATTAGCTAAACCAATTTAGGCTTGTCTCAGATGCCTGGTACTCCGCTGACACGTTAAGCAGTTTTTTTTTTTATCTCCCTGCTTAACTTTTTGAGCATAATGGCGAGCGTTTGAGGACTCCAGCTAGCTAACTGTCAGTTTTATTCTTCTTTGGTGTTCATTTCTTCCCCCTCTGAAACCCTGCATGTTAACATAGATCGGCAGGCTAACCTTAAAAAGTAGTACGTAGTGCTAAGAACACTTGTGAAAAGTTTTTCTACCCGACATTCAAGAGGGAAACAAAGACAGTTGTTATGGGAGCATAAAAGCATAAAAGAAGGCCACAAACCTAATTGTTTGAACAAGTTCAGTTTGAAATAGTTTCTGAAAATAGACTGAAGTTCAACACTGAGAGCTCTACTAAGCTCAGTCAAAGAAGAAGAAGAAGAAGAAGAAGAAGAAAAAATAAAAGAGCTGTCAATCAATATTGTTTGGGTTGGGGGTGGGGCTAGACATATTTCCATACTTTGAACAAGCCCACCATCTTTCCTGCTGTTTACACCTATGTATTAAAAGAGGCATCAGAGCAAGAGATTAAAGAACTTTTGCTCAGCGGTTGGGTCTCAACTGACATACTCAAAATGACGAATCAGTCATCAATCATGAATCCCTCACGCTCAACATATGCTGGTACTGCATTTGAGGATTATAGACATGAAACAGTCAGACAAGCAGGATTGCTAAGGATGCGTTGCATGAAACTCATGCTTTGGTCAGGAAGAGATTTTTAAAAAAGAGGAAGAAGAAGAAGAGGAAGAAGAAGAAGCTGTGGTTGGTGGATATTGCTAAGTTACTAAAAGCTCTCTAGAAGCTGGAAATGACCAGAAAAGGATGAATAACTATGATTTAGGGCCAAGTCTATTCACATGATGGCAACTAATGGTGCAACAACAGGCCCTGGCCAACATCCCACAAAAGACAAGAAATGTAAGGTCTTATTGACAGTGCACAGCTGAATAACAGTAGCTTGAAGAGTGAAATGGGGAAATTGGCATGTTTGAGGTTCACTGCGGATGGTTTTGGGCCTCAGTGTAATGACATGGTTGCTTACCGTTCCTTTTTTTTTTTTATGCCATTGGCTAGCACTGCCAGGTGTACAAAATACTGGAGAATTAATCATCGTTTCCCACCAACAGCAAAACTGCTGGGTGCCAAATTACAGGGATAGGGCTACTTAAAAAATAGTTCGCATATTTTCATTGCTTTGAGAAATCTTGACGATATCACACTGCGCATTGTTTAAAACCTTGTGAAGAACGCAATTGTACAGTGAGTAATTATCATGCTAAACCACTTCCGCCAAGTTGTCAAAGAACTTTTAGATTGTGTGCAAGAAGTGTTGAGAATTATAAACTATATCCAACTGCTCTCTACTAGAACTCAAGATCACACACACACACACACACACACACAACATGGCCCTCTCAGTCAAACTGCGTAGTATATTTCACTGGCACCATAAGGAACTCCTATTTCCCCAGTCCTTGCATCTATGAGCCTGCTAAACTCTTTCATTGATCATTTATCTATAGCTGTGCAGTCCTCCAGGCATGGCCACTGCATTTCAGTGAAGTACAGTCGGGTCTTTCTCTCTTTTTTCTTTTTTTTTTTTTTTTTTTTGGGAGAAAGCAAGTTTTTTAATGGACAGAGTCCTCTTACTGCCCAGGTAATGCTAAGGTTGAAGGATTGCCACGTTTTTTTCTCCAACTGTAATCTGGGATTTTATTTGAGAAATGAATAAGAAAAAAATGAACGCAATAAAGAAAACTACCACATAGATTTGGAAATTAGGAACACGGAGGAGGTTATAAATACTGAATGAATGGGCTGGAGTCGAGATTAGGATAAGATAGGAGCTGGTCTATAATAACTGAAGAACTTCATAATCTAGTGAAATTTATCTGGTGCTGTCTCAGGTTGAATCCGTGACAAATTTGCATTTTAGGAAAGACAAAAATGTGTGCTTTCGTGGTACAGCGTGTAATGCATTTTAATTGTCTTAAATTAAGAAGATATTTTCGAGCAAATTCAAGAAACCAAACTGATCACACAGACTGATGACATCTGCGTGTTGTGGTTCAGCCAATAGTCAGAAATGTTTATTTTAAATCACTGCTGACGTTCTTGCTGACGTTCTTGTCTTGTTTTAGTGACAATTCTATCTAAAAGTAAAGTTATCTGGCCAAACCCAAGTGAGCAAACAGCCAATCAACCGACAACTGATGCTTTGAAAGCTCTGCCATGCGTGCACATGCAGTCTGCTATTGTCCTTACTGGGAGAAGTCATCAATGACCTTGTCATTTTCAAATATGTCATATTTGATCAGCTCTCCGAAAACAACGAATTAATGGAAAGACAGAATTTCACACACACACACAGACACACACGAGGATTATTTGCGACGTGCATAGATTTTGGTGTCATCCCTCTCTTAATGCATGTGTGCCAGATGGATCTTAAGCCAAAGGTCAATCTGTGTTGATCTGGGCTTCACGTTTCTCGCCAACTCAAAGTTGTAATCATGGTTTTGCAATGAAAGAGCAGTCAGTTGCATGTGTCAGACGGTTCTTAAAAGGTTAAAAGATATTTAAATAAAAGTGTTTTAATGACAATTTACTTTAGTTAAAAGGGAGAGTACAGTAGTTCGCTGACATTCAGCAGATTAGTGACATTTCTCTGGAACACTGTGACATGGCTCTGAGGGTTTGCTCAATATGAAAACAGGCTCTGATTGGTTGATACAATGCATCATAACATGTGCTACAGTTCAAATTCATCAACATAAAATGTTAGCGGGTGAGGGGTCTTCTACTTGTACAAACATGTTTTTTAATAGGAAAAAAAAAAAAAAAAAAAACGCTGTCCTAAATCAGAGAAACATTAGAGATAAGAGATTTGCCGCCTGTTAGTTCTCTGCATGGTGCTGTAGATTTGAAGGAAAAGGAAAAAAAAAAAAAAAAGTAAAAAAGGCAGTGTGCACCTAATCCAGTCAGCACTCGCACAGAACTGGTTTTAAAGAAGGTCAATATGAGTCTCAGCAGATAGAAAGAAACCTTGGTCACTTATTTAAGTCCGTCTGACTGTGCAGGGCTTTTTTTTTTTTTTTTTTTTTTTTAAAGGGGGTGGCAGAACATGCTTTAGTGTAGATGGTTAAATTGCATTAGCCATGTGACCTTGCCATACTACCTGAGCTTGGTCTAATCCAAAAGGCTATAATGGGGAGTGGAAGCCTGCAGAGAGCTCCAAGAGTCTAAATGGACAATTTGACCACAGGCAACCACTCAGCTCAGAGAGTGATGAGGTTTAAGAATCCCACTCAGCTCATCTGAGAGTACATTTATCTGATATCTCCCAGCAAATTTCTGTTCACTGTAATCCACTATTTATGTCCAATTCTGAAACAGGACTGTGGGTTAGTTCACGTTTTTCGCTCAAGAAATTTTCTTTTTAAATGACTTGAATTTCAGTGCCTTCCACTCACTAGCAAGTCACTGACTCTTTACTTTTGTCGATTCTGGACCCTTCTAATTTGGGTTATTTATAATACATGTTTGTAACCATGGTAATAATGGATTTCTGTATTTTGTTGGGTTTAACTGTGCCAGGACTCAGTAAATATTGCAATTTTCTCATTTTCTGGCTGTGTTTGTCCTGTGCACTGGAGCTGGTCAAGAGAAACCTGACAGATAACCCTTATGCATAGCAAGCATTAGAAAATGTCAATACTTTCTTTTGACAGTATTTTTTTGTGTGTGTCTTTTGTATCTACCTCTGATATATGCCACCACGTCTCTCTCTCGCTCTCTCACTCTCTCTCTCACACACACACATACACTCTCTCTCTCTCTCTCTCTGTTTCTGGTCGGGACTAGAAATATGAT
This sequence comes from Chanos chanos, assembly GCF_902362185.1. Classification (NCBI taxonomy): domain Eukaryota; kingdom Metazoa; phylum Chordata; class Actinopteri; order Gonorynchiformes; family Chanidae; genus Chanos; species Chanos chanos. Next base: position 5,709,035 of record NC_044499.1, read on the forward strand.
AAACCGGAGCAGCAGTCCTGTCACTACGGCCTTGGGCATTGTACCATGATAAACTCACACACAAGTGATTTTGAAAATGTCAAGTTATTCAAGGGGAAAGCAAGCACTGCCTATGAAGAGAATATTAGATCATTTTTTTTTCTCCCCTGACAATATAGGGGAGTTGATCAAAGCAATATGAAAGAAAGGTCCGATTCACTCGCCTCTCCTCTGCTCAGATCTTCTCCTGCATCTGATGGAGATGATGTAGGTACCACTCTGTGCAGAGAGAGGGAAAAAAAAAAAAACGAAAGATGAAAGTAAAGGACTGAGAACTGGCTGCTGTCTCTGGTTGTTTTAATTCAAAAATATTGTAGTTCAAAAACGAGTCATTGCTTTGCGAAGGCTGTGGTAAGTTTTTTTTTTTTTTTTTTTAATTTCCTTCCCCAAGATCTGCTACAGTTTACCTACATTTACCATTTATTACTTTGTCAGTTTGCGTGTGTGTATGTGTGTGTGTGTGTGTGTGTAGTGAAATAAACACAGAAGTGTTGAAAGCTCTTGGGAATCTAGTTTTCACGCATGTTATCACAGCGCATTAACACATTAACATCAATAAGCCATACACTTTATCTGCTTAGGAAAAGGCGGGGGGGGGGGGGGGGCTTTATAAACAAATTGCACACATAGAAATGAGAGTCTTCTTAATGTGAAATTATAATACATCCATTAATCAAGATGTAAGTGCTGGCCGCACAACCAGCATTTTTAATCAAACACTGAAGAGCAATTATTTCATAAAACACAAATCTTTCAATCGGTGCAGTCTCAATCTTATCAACTGGAAACTGTTTGTTAAGTTTTAGTCTCGGTATAGAAATATCACATTTACGTACGGATGCATACATATAACCAATTTAAAGAAAAAAAAAAAAAAACACAAACATGAAAAACAATGCATGAAAAAAAAGATTTCATGGTCAGTGGTACTGTTGTGTGAAATAAGTGAAAATTGCACAGGGATGTCTGGTGGTGAAAGTATGTGTCTTGAACGCACGTCCTTGTCGGTGAACAGACAAATGAATTTTAATAGGATGGATCTATCGATCCTGTTCAAAATGCATTAATACTGATACTCTTTCTCCCTTTCCCTCCCTTTTTCACGTCCGTCAGTGCATGCACTTAGTGGTCGTCTTCCTTATACTGCTATGGTTTCCATCTCAGACGGTTCTGATCCGTATCGGTTATGCTCTCTCACACGTTTCTAAACAAACATTTCAATTTCTCATGCACTGCAAAGCTTGATGCTGAAATCTGTTGTGGATGTCCTATCTGTCTTCACCTGGGAAAATGGGTTATCTTGAGTGTTCCAAACAACTTGAATTTGTTTTGAGAGACTTACTTTTCCTACAAAGTGCAAACTTAATGCTCCCCAGTACTTTCAGCTCTCTTCCAAAGTGTCCGTTAAGAGCAATCATGCTCTTAAAAAACAAACAAAAAAACAAAACAAGAAATGAAAGCCTCATTGGAAAAATTTGCCAACAACAAAAGAGTTTATTTAGAACTATTTCATATCGTTTTCACATCTTAAAGTCTGAACGGTCGTTAAAAATTCAGGAGCTAGAGTAATTCACATTAAAATATCCACTCCCTCAGTACTAAACCTCTTCAAACTTAGCCGTGAACAAAAAACATCAACACATTACAAGTTTCATCTCCTCTGTCGATGATTCTGAATCACTTCGCACCTTTTTATTTATTTGAACTTTGTGTGGTTGTCTGTTAAGCTTTCTGTCACCTGGGAGTTATAGTTTTACCACATCTATTGAGCTGAGAATAATTACAATTGATCCACTGCTAATGTTTAATTAATGTGGCTGACCCCAGAGTGAATAAAGCAGTTAAATGCTTTCTGATTCCTTCCCCTCCTAGCAGCCCCCCCCCCCAATGACAACATGGGCACAAGGGATTACATTGCATCCTATGTGCACATACACGTGCACACACTCGCACTCACGCTCATATACACACACACACACTTTCTATGTGATTCCTGTCATGCTGAAACCATTTCTTCCACATTTTTCTGTACTTTCATGGGCAGCTGAACAAAGCCATATAATGTATGTGTAGCTTGGAGCTGAACATCCAGACTCTAATTCTACAAGCCAAAGTATTCAAAAACACAAAGATTGAGCACTCACAAAAAAAAAAAAAAAAAACCCAAAAAGTCTAAAAATATGCAAATACAGGAGATTGTGTGTTGCATTTGGAATTCAAGTGAGATTAGTGTAATTAATCTTTAATGATTTTTTTAGTACATGGTGATTTAAACATGAAAGTGCTGATAGCCTTAACTAATTGAAAACCATTATATCAGCACAAAGCAATTTTCATCATTACGGGCTCAACGTAATAATTGTTCTCGTCATTCTGGAGCTCGAAGGACATTTACAAATATACTCTGCAGTGATACAAACATTCCTCCTCATTACCAAAAGATTACAGTGCCAGATATCTAGTTTCAAAGCACTCCCGCCAACAGGTCTTCCGATACTGCCTCGCTTTAAATGAACATTTACGGAAAACGAGTACACGTTTCCGTCTCTTGGACAACGCTAAAAGCCAACAGACTGGATGCATCGCGACTTAATTTTAAGTGAAATCACAGCTGGTCTCCTCTGTCTGAAGCTGCCATAGATAGAGTCGCCCATCGCAGGATCTGTGGACAGAGACGACTGGTCATAGACAACAGTGCACGCTTACTAATCAGCTTTCTGCTCTAATCATATGAATTCCATACATAGTGTATTATTAAGTGGGTTAGAGAGCAGTTTACGCAGATTAATAAGAGTCTATCTCAAGGGGGGTGGGGGGTATTTCTTTCCTTAATGGCTGCTTTAGGGTAGTATCGCTGCTTTAATGAACTACAAAGAAGCTTTCTCCTGGCTTAGTAAAGGTCAACAGTGTACGTTGGGATTTGTTCATGAGGCCTTGTTTGAGTCATTTTCACATGTTGGGGAAAAAAAATGAAGGGCATGAGATAGGAAATGTGAGATGTGTATTGGACCAGCCTGAGAAAAAGCGGCATTTATTTTTTGGGGTTTTTTTTGTCCTTCTGTTGAACCAGACTTACGTGTCAACCAGTCTAATTTCTGTTTTCTTCTTTTCCTCTGGGAACTGTTAAAACTAGCCTAAAAGATTGGAACAATACATGGCATGCACTCCAGTCTCGGAGGGCAGAATGAACAGAGAGAGGAGATCGGTCAAAAAAAAAACAAAAAAAAAACCACATCGCGCTTCAGACGTTCCTGCCTATTCATCTTGGACTCGCCTTGTTACCGTGACATAAACCCGCTGTCATGCCAATGGCCCTGCCTACAACTCCATGTCTCTCAGCTCAGGGGATGAACGCTCAGGTGATGAATGCTCTTTTCTCCGGCCCGCCACCTGGGTCTCGCTTCACAAGGCCGGCCGTGGCTAACTTTCGCTGGCAATTTTCTTCTTTTTTTTTTTTTTTCGTTATTTTTTTTTTCTGGTAACCTGTGCCAGCCAAAAAACTTGGTGAAGGATCAGACTGTCCTCAACGTTTCTGTTGCTCCAGTTGCTAGGACGCCAACTCTTGTTTTAAAAAACATATAATGAATAAAATAAGCGATTCTGCTCTTTGGCTACTATATCACTTCATTAACAGAGCTGTTCTAGCTTAGCACACCGAGACTGGACATTTTGACCCAGCGGTGCATGTCCCCTTCCCGGAGGTCTTCCATGTGTAGAGGGAAAACAGGCTGTCCAAGCTAGGCCGGTGAGAATGGTTGAACTGCAAATCTCAGATACACCAGTTTCTTGATCTGCCATTGCTTTTTTTTTTTTTTTTACTTGTTCTTGCTTGTTTGTGTCTGTGTGCATGAGTGTGTTTGCTTGTGTGCGTGTATGCGCGCGTGCCTGTGTCGCTATTGCAGTTTAACAAATTGCTGACCTTTCGCGAGGTCACCGTTCAAATCAAACATTATGTTTCTTTGTGGATCTCTCTTTCTCCTAAGAGCCATCCCAGAATCCCTCACTAGACGACTAGTTTAAATTTTCGACGTCACACGCGGCTCTGCGCTCTTTGTTGCACGCCGGCGTATGAGACGCGGGGGCGAAAGGGGGAGACGCCATTGATATTCTCATCCACTATCCACCGGTTGCTTGTTTACCTGACAACAGTGCCACAACTGCAGACAAGGCACAGACACAGAAGGTCAAGCTGACAAACCTTAAAGACAGAAAACCTGCTGATGAAGAAAGAGGAGGAAAGAGGGAAGGGGAGTTAAAAAAAAGAAAAAAAGTGATTGAGTAGAATGTATCTCAAAATCTGGACATGCACAACGGCTTACTCCCTCTCTGAAGCGCATATAGACGCACAGGATCTGTACCGAGAGGAAGAGAGAGAGAGAGAGAGAGAGAGAGAGAGAGAGGGTGATGGGAACTCTCTGTGAAATAATCGGCACACGCTCAATGCTTTGAGCAGTGGAGCAAGGGAGAAGAACACAAAGCTTCAAAAGACCTCTTCTCATATTGCCAGAATTTGAAGATGGAAAAAAAAAAGTGTGAAGAAATGGAGCAGAAAGACAGCGGGGTATTATGAGGATAAAAATACATTTATGTGAAAAGGAACATATTGAGTAAAGTTTTATGAGTTGTTTTGCAACACAACACCATGGTTGTGTTCGTTCGTCGTGTTTAAAGACTCATATTAGTGAGTTCTTGTTGCACAGGGCAACATTTGAAATAAATTTCTCAAATATCGTTTGGAATGAAGTCAACATTTGACAGTGAATTTATATGTGTGTGTGTGTACACACTCATACACACACATACACACATACACAAGCTCACACTCATGCAAATATATACACATACCACTGTTTTATTGTGGTAAATTAACAGAATGCATCTGTTAATTAACTATAATTAAGAAACTACAATTAACTCTGTCAACACCTCACATAAATTACACTGTGGTGTGCCGTCGTGTTTGACTGAGAAAATATTTTAAATGTTTGGGATCGATCATATCCGCTGTAAAAACAGCTGTCCTTTTCAACATATTGTCACATATATTTTACATATCCAGAGAATTTATAGCTATTTTTCACCCCATCTCTTGACATACCAACAGAAGCTCGCAAACCTGTAGATAATTGTTATAATATGTTCAAATGCTGATATTCTTATTATGATGAAATGATTAAGTTAAGTCTCTGTGATTGCACACACACACTGTGAACAGCGAGCAGTGAATTTGTCTCTGCATTTAACCCATCCAACACACCAGTAGTGAACACACAACAGACGCAGGAGCAGTGGGCAGCATTCCTCTGCACCCGGGGAGCATTAGGGTTAAGTGCCTTGCTCAAGGGCACACAGCCGTGGATGTTGGGCCTGGGAATCGAACCGGCAACCCTCCGGTCACAAGCCCGGTTTAGACCACGGCTGCCCACAATGATGTAGCGTTCTGTGTAATTATTTGAGAGTAAATCAACTGAAGCTTTGTAAAGCTCTTTTATCCTACTGGTGTCATGCCATAGGACATGATGTCACAGGACACAGTAATAGAGGTACAAGACAAGAGGCAAGACACAGTAGTAGAATAGAGCAGAGTTTATTTTTTTGTACTGAATACAGAAACAATGTGATTCGGTCTTGGTTCCAAGTCTTTGTTATGAATAAAGAACAACGTAAAAAAAAAATCTTAATTATCTGCATAAAAAAAAGAATGAACGATGAACGTGAAGATAGCCGACTACGAGGACAATGAAGATAAACGTTGTCGTTCACTTAAACCATTTTCACTCGATATCCATCCCCTCCCCTGCTCTCCTTTTCATCTCCTCCTCCACTTCTCCGCTCCTCTCTACTCCCTCTCCGGGTTCTCCATTCCTTTCACCTCCCGCCACATTCTTCCATGTCTTTCTCCCCCTCTCTCCCACTTCTCCATTTCTTTATTCTCCATCTCCACTCCTCTACTCCTTTCTCCTCCTATCCCGCTTCTGCACTTCTTCCTTGTTTTTATTTTACTTACTTATTTTACTTATTTTACTTCCTTAATTTTTATTTGATTTTACTTTTAATGACATGTCAAAATAAATCAATAATAATAATAAAAACAGTTGTTATTACATGTATCAAAAACAATAGTCATTTAAAAAGTCATTTAACTTGTTAAGTGTGTAAGTGAGAAAGGTAGTAGCCTCCCTGACCGTTTCTCCCTGCAGCGTTAATAGACTATTTACTTTCTCCTTCTCTCTCCAAGGATTTCCCTCCTCCTGCTTTCATCTTGGGTTATCCTCCTGCAGTACGACTTTGACCTTTCTTTGCACGTGATGAGTGATGAAAATTCACTTTTGGCAAAGATTTCATTGACAGCATGCATCCAACATATGCATCAGTGAAAATAAATAGGGAAGTATTTAGCCTCACAAATGAAAGAAAACACTCCAAATGATATAACCACATAATTGCGCAAATATGATCCTTTAAAGGCCTTTCAGTAAAGTAAGTTATGTCACACCACAGGACGGCAGTGTCATACAACAGGACATCTACAGCTTTGTCGCCGCTTTGAAGCCTCATAAATAGTCAATCTGTTTGCCATGGGTACCTGGTTATATGTGCTATTTGTCTACGTCATTAAATTTTTTTTTTTTCATAAAAAACTTTTTATGTTCATGATGTAGATGTGTCATCCTGCAGTACAGAAGAAAAGGGACACCACAAAAGTTCATCTGAAAGTATGTAAATTTTAAAATGATAAAGAATGAGGATTCATTCTTTGACCTTCACATCAATATTTCAAAGTCTGACATACACCCAGGTGCTAATCTAGGTGCTAATCTGAGATCAGTCCCCTCCTTGTTTCCTTGGTGGGACGTTGGTCCATGCATGTAACGTTATCATGCAGCTACTGTAGATTCGATGATGTTACATTCACACAATAAATGTTCTACCTCGTCCAAATGCTGACTCTTTTTTTCAGGACAGTGTAGCAGGAACCAAAATTTTACGAAACGCCTCACAGTTGTGCATCTGCTCACTGGGGCCACTTCCTCTGTGTAAGCTCCGGGGGCATTTCTTGTGCATGAAAAGCACAGGAAGGCGGTCGTTTCGGATACTAGAATCAGTGACCCTGTCACCACCAATCATACCACACTAAAACTCACTGGGGTCAACAACTTACAAATGTTCAGTTGAACTTTAACTGGATCCTTCAATGCTCATACGTAGGTATGTGGCATTCACATGGAAAACCACGGCCATGAGACTCATTGTCTGAGGGAGAGATCCATTCTCATGGTGGTGTACCTAATAATTTGGCCACTGAGTACACACACACACACACACACACACATACATACACTTACACACATACATATTATCAGTTACAACCCTGTAGCAAGAATGGAAGAAACACATGCTGTTTTACCCCAAAAAACCCACCTCAGTTCACAGGGTTAAAGGGGTGCAAAAAAAAAAAAAAAGTTCTTTGAAGAAAACATACAGTTTTATCCCAGCATAACAGCTGTGTTTAGCCCTCAGGTATCACCCAGTGTAATACGGAGAACTCTAGTGAGCTGTTCCATTTCTGATATTACAGAATATCGCTCGTAGTGCCGAGGATGCTCGAGTAATCACTTACAATTTCATTTTGGTATCTTGTATATGAAAACCACGTTTTGTTTTGTTTGTTTTTTTGTTTGTTTGTTTTTTTCCAGCCCCTAAATTGGTTGAGTCTGTACTTGCGGAACTTCAACCTTCCCCTTCCCCCAACCCTCCACTTGATAAAGCGCGTTACCCTCACAGAGCAAGAAAACTGTACAGGAATAAAGTCTTTCCCCCTCACCTGTCACAACAACTGACGTTATGATCCATCACTGTCAGCAGAATGAGTACCTCCATCCCTGTGGTCCCAAGGCTCTCGCTCAAAATAAACTGGATATATTCACTAGATTGAAATAATGTGCTGGGTACTGCTTGTCCCCCAAGTGCTCTCTCTCTCTCAGAGCCAATACAGACAAAGACGCTTCGGTGTTTCTACGCCGAATCATGGCGAATGATGATATTCAAGCTTCTCAAGGACTACTTTTTGACGTTTTCGATACTAGAACGCGAGTCCACAGTGTTAAATGATCACAAAGAGTTTACATACGGATGTGCGGCGTCATGGTTGGATAGGGAAGATTGGATACATGTCTAGAGCAATAGCATCTTTAATTCCAAAAATTCTTCATTCAAAAATCGATGTCAGACAGGCAAAGTTCGATAAACCGGCAAAAAAGAGTGCCGCAGAGAATATAAGATGTGGTCCAAAACAAAACAAAACAAAAAAAAAAAAACAGGCAAGGATGGGTAGACACGAAGACGCAGACAGAACAAATTCAAAGGGGCAAGGACAAAGAGAGACCAGAGACAGGGTGTGGTCTACAACAGGTGAGGTCAGACCACAAACAGGGCAGGAGGAATTATAAGGCTTGGCAGCACAACGGAATGCGAGACTTAGCGAAAAGTAACAGTACACAAGAGGAAACGACACACAGGAGACTTAATGAGATAATGGACAGGAAACAGGTGGATATGATCATCACATAATGAGCTGCATGATCCAGTGGTTAATGTTTCCATTGACGCCAAATGCTGATATGTGGAACTGAATGGGTCAGGTGAGGTGACGTGAAATAGGTATGACACATAGGAGCTCAAATATACAATGTGAGTGAAACATTGAAAGTGTTCATTTAGCACTAGTGAATTTGTATAGCAAAACCAAGAACAACAACAACAAAAAAATGTGAGCACTAGACTGAAGGTTGATGTGAAACCTTATGTGCTTTAACTCACTGCTATGTAAGTACTGACTGGTTTGGAAAAAAAAAAAAAAAAAGTGGTTACTATAGCAATGGGGGAATGATGCTGAAAGAAATGAATAAGTTAGCATAATATGCTAAGATGACCAACGTAGCATGATGTCCATGTATTGGTATCTGCATTATTTTGGGGGTTACACTTTGTGTTTTGCATCATCTTCATATGCGTTACAAGCTATCATAACACTTTGTATCTTGTGTGTTCACAGTCTGCGATTCTCTTCGATGTTCACTTGTCAGTTTGTTGTGGCAAGTGAAGAGTTGCTAATTTGAATTGCTAACGTATACTGCACATCACCCAGCGGAAGAAGATTACATTTCATAAATGGTGAAAAAAAAAAGTCTCAGATGAGATTTGAGAGCGGCAAGAGAGCCAGAAAAGGTCTAAAAAAAAACGTGAAGGAGGGTCTGCTGGAGCTCTTTACTTGACCTTATTTTGTTTAAGTGCTCTGTGCTTTACTCTGTGTCTGCCCCCCTACAGTCCCCAGATGACCTTGGTACCACAGTACCCGCTCGAGAGACGCTGGGCAGATTAATGCCAACTCTTTAGTAATCAGAGTCGCGCACAACCACGGCCGCTGCCACCAAAATAAATTACAAGTCTCAGCGTCCATCCATCATCTCTGACTAATGCCCAAGTGTAGAATTTCAATGTGACATTTATCGCCAATTTAAAAGATATGAGATGAACGGTTTCCTAGTCTTTAAAATCCCACATACGGTAAGGAAAGCTGGGTGATGTGGAGTCTGGAACAATATACAAGTCATCATACAGAGAAAATCTATCATAACAACCTGCTAGAGGTATCTTTGTGTTTTTTTTTCTCGTTTTTTTTTTTGATAG